>NW_027454669.1:0-66173 GCF_040206685.1 Ascaphus truei
AAAGGGAGGTGGGGCCTCGGGGGGGGGGGGGGAGCTGCTTTTTTAAGATCAGTTCCCGGATAGTAACAGAGGAGGGGAGGGAATAAGTAGGGGTAGGATACTTTTTATTAGACAACAAAAAAAATCAGCCCAGATTTGTTTTTTCTATTGTGTACAGAGAAAGTCAGAGATGTATTGTTTGTAAGAGCAAATTTTCAACCGTGGGCTTTTTAAAAATGGAGGTGGAGTCCCGCTCTTCCCTTCACGTTCTAACCGTTCTTTGAGCGTCCTTTTCTGTTAACATTTCCCAATCTGTTGTTTTGAGGCAGCAGCCTGTACTTTGTGTAACTTATTTCCCATCATCCGCTTGAATGACCTCGCAAGGAAACACTAAACAACATTACACAACTTCATAGACTGGTTGTGTTTGTGTTGTGCTCTTGTTCTGTTGGGGAGGTGACCTAACCCGGGGCTTCTTCCACTGGTGGCCCGTGCAGGGCCTTGGACTTACTGCCCCTGCTAATTTCATACTTAAGAGGTTAAGTGCAGTTTTTCACACTGAAACGCACTTGTAAGTTAATGTAATGTAAGTATATAGAGTACCTATGTTTATAAATGCTTTCAAAACGTTTCAATATAGTCATTTTTAAGTCTTTCAATGTATCTAAAAACACATTGAATAAAACGGAGTTTCCCAAGTGAGATACAAGCAGAACGCTACTTGCACATGTCTTAGCGCGGTCTCTTCCGTTTATTAAAGCGCGGTGAAGAATGCAGTGTTTCACGTCCCATACGGACCTCTCGTCAGGTGATGGTGGAAGAGACATTTGTCAGTAGAGTTCCTCTTTGCATCTCACTTGGGACACTCTGTTTTATTCAGTCTGTCGTGTGCTGGCCACATGTTCAGAGTTTTTTTTTTTTTTGTTTTCCCCAACATATTTTTGTAAAAACACCTTGCAATACGCTTGTGGCCCTACCAGTCCTGTTTTCTGATCTATCCCTTTTGGAGAACTGGTTGAAGATCCCCGTGCTGACCTCTTCATTGCAACAGGAAGGATGGGAAGGGGTCAGGGCAATATTGTAGCAATAATAACAAAACGGTCTTTTTAATCCTGTGACTTTTTATAAGATGTATTTGGGATGTATCAATAAGGACGTCCTGGACACGCCCATAATGGCAGGATGTATTCGAGTCTACGCTTCCGGTGGCCTAACATTCTACAACGAAAGAGCTATCCACACTCCTAACTTAAATGTAGGATGGGTGCACTCGTATAAGGGATATACTGAAAGACGATAATATCTCAGACCAGCAGGTGGGGGGGGGTAAGACACGACCAAGTATTAGTATAGGAATCCATAGTGAGTATACACTGAATCACTATGGATTCCCATACTAATACATACTCACACATTTCTACGGTATATAGGTGTGTTGAGTGCATCCAATTTGGAGACTTTGTTGTGTCTTGCCCTCCACCTGGAGGTCTGAGATATTAGTCTTTCGGCCTAGCATTCTGCCCCAGGTGGAAGGGAACTAGCTTAATGACGTCATCACACTTGTCTCAGTTGAAATCCAAACCAATAGCGTAGTGCGTCATCGCAAACGTGTTCGTACACAGACACCTCCACCTTTAGTAAGTTTGTCCCTAGCTTCTGTTGCCAATTCCAAGTGTAGTCCCACCTAATTATTGTGATTGAGGCAGTAAGCCTCACTTTTTTTTTTTGTCTTTTAGTCACACTGAACCATCCCCCAAAACATTATTTCTACTCGTCGGCCCACATCCACAAAAGGGTGCCAATTTTTAGCACGCCTTTACTCCTAATTTATATGAATGCTAAAGCTTAGCACCGTTTTGGGGATCTGGGCCTTTGACTTTACCCCTAACCATATGATTCAATTAAATGAAATAAGATTAGGTGGAGAAAAGAAATACAAGAATGTCCATTGAATCCAACCTTTGTTAAATTCTAATTGGCTGAGATATTTATTTATAAAATGTTTTACCAGGAAGGAATACATTGAGAGTTACCTCTCATTTTCAAGTATGTCCTGGGCATAGAGTTAGGATGACAAAAAATACATGGTTACAATTCATAGCAGATACTCATGATATATATCAGGAGTGACCAACGCCAGTCCTCAAGGGCCACCAACATGTCTGGTTTTAAGGATGTCCCTGCTTCAGCACAGGTGGCTCAATCGGTGGCTGAGTCAAAGACTGAGCCACTGATTGAGCCGCCTGTGCCGAAGCAGGGATATCCTTAAAACCTGACCTGTTGGTGACCCTTTAGGACTGGCGTTGGCCACTCCTGATATGATCCAGCGGAAAGTAAACAAAAAACCTGAGTGGAACGTTTTGCCAAATTTGTCTGGTAAGGGGGAAGAGAACCTTCCTGATTCCAGTAACCATCCTATTCCTCCCTATGTTTGACACTTGTTTTAACCTGCATATAAATATTGATGTATTAACATGTTTTTCAGAGCTCAAAGGCAGAAATGACCATAGCTCGGCACTGCAGCTTATAAAGTGCTGCTTTATTTCCTCCGATATACACCAAGCGCCGGCCTACAAATTGTCTATTGTAGCAAATGCATCCAAGTGGCCTTTCAGCAGTGTGTCTGTTAGGAACCGTCACAGTCATTCTGGCACTGACAAGGTTAAACGCAGCTTAAATGATGCGATCAAATGGTTGAAATGAAGCCACACCAGATCTTACTGTATCTTCAATGTGCAATATGTTGCTAAGGGCTGTAGTCGGTGTTAAACCACCAAAAGACCATTTTAACGCCTCAATGCCCTTTTGGTTCTCAATGGATTAATAAAGTCCGTCGAAGCCCCCCCCCCCAACCTGAATAAAATGACACGAAACGGTAATAATCGCTGAGAATCTGGGTCTGCCTGGGAGTCGCGGAAATTTTGGCTATTCTCCTAGGACCACAGTGAACCAATGGCAATGACCTTTTTAAAGGGGAAATCCCCACTAGGGACAAAGGCTACGAACGCCAGTAACGTTTAGGGGGTCACATCGGGGCGATCGATGCCTTTGTTACCAAAATCTGATACATATTTTAAATCCTTTTTTACAAATTATTTTGTTAACACGCTGAGCTGAGACATAGGAGGGTGATTTCCTCTGCCAGCTCTTTTGTCTGATGTTGCTGTGTGTTCAACAGGAGTTTGCACAGGCAAAGCCCCCATCTATCCCCCACCCCTTCTCTTTATTGGCTCTGATAAGGACAGGGTGGGATAAGGGGAAAGAAAACATTTTGCCTGTAGATTAGTTTATGAAGGGAATTTGATTGTTTAACTGTTAACGGTTGCCTTTTTTGGATGGCTAGAAGGGAACGCACACTTTGATCTGTGTAATTGGCGCCACGCCCTCGTTCACAGACCCTGCTGAAAATATGGCGTTTTTATTTCCAAAGACACCAAAACAGCCAAGCATTTGATGTAAAAGCGAATGAGGCTAAATGACCCGTTAAATCGTTAAATTCACGTGTGTGCGTGAATGGATTGGCCTCCCCCTGCCAGGCGCATTCATCCTGGGACCTGACTTTTTGAATAGCAAAAAATATATAATAATTAGTACTTTGTACTATTTTAAAAGAAGGCGGGGTGGGGGGGGGGGGGAGTGAAGTATTTTAAAAAAAAATAACGTTACATTTTCACATATACAAACGGGTACAATAAAGAAAAAAGGGGAGTACAAATGAGGATAAGTAGTTACGCCATTCTCATAGGGAATAAACAATGGATTCCATTGTCCTGGAGTCCTCAGGTGATGGTGTGAGGATGGGGATAAACACCCTGAAGGGACACACTTCTATAACAGCGGAACCTGCTTCACACACGACCCATTTATATAGACGAGGTCTCGTCGCCGGACTGGTACCCTCTGGTGCCAGATTGATTTTCCAACGTAGATCCTGTCATTCAGGAAAGCCGTACATTTTCCATGATCGGAGAAGGACCGGTGCGTTTTCCCACCTGGAAGATGGAAAGGTGGTTCTTGATCAGGCCACCAATACATAAAGCACCTGGTCGCTGAAGCGATAGGTCTCCCAATGTATTGTATTTCCTGGGAATATTCGGAGAGCCTGGAAGTTAAGTATCCAATATTCCCCATAAAGCAATACATATTGAAATTCTGTACCTATAACATAAACGTATAAACCATACATTAAGAATAGAAAGGAAGTTATGTGTTTGAGTCTTTTTACTTTTATTACAACTGAAATCAGTCTCTTGGCAGAGAACAGGCATTGAAGGGGCTGTTCCACATAGCCATACGGTGCAATACTCTTAGATGTAATCACCCGAGAGCAGCAGCCCGCGCTGATTGCCATTTTTGTGCATTTTTTCTACATTTATTTGATAGATCTCGCATGGCCCTTTCCAACGCCCTTGTTATTTTTGCAATCCGGTGCTCCGTTCAGCAGATATCAGCAGTTGCTATATTAAGTGTCCAGGACAGGCCTGCACAACTCGTAAAGCGAGAAGGGCCGAACTGCTCCAAGGAAAAAAAAATTGGGCCGCACGGGTAAAATCATCATCATCATCATCATCTCTCCTCCAGCACCTCTCACCATCCTCATATATCTCCCCCAGCACCCCTCATCATCATCCTCATATCTCCCCCAGAACCCCTCACTATCAACCTTTGCAATACTCCCCATCTATCTCTCATACCCCCATCTCTCACCCACACACATAATACTCCCCCTCCACATCAAACACACCATACCCTCTGCACACCACACACATCCCACCCCCCCTGCACCTCACATCATTCTCCCCCCTGCACCTCACATCACTCCCCCCCTGCACCTCACATCATTCTCCCCTCTTGCACCTCCAATGACACCCCCTGCACCTCCAATGACCCCCCTGCACCTCCAATCACCCCCCCGCACCTCCAATCACCCCCCCCTACACCTCCAATCACCCTCCCTACACCTCCAATCACCCCCTACATCTCAAATGACCCTCCCCTGAACTTCCAATCACCCCCCTGCACCTCCAATCATCCTCCCCTGCACCTCCAATGACCCCCCCACTGCACCTCTAATCACCCCCCTGCACCTCCAATCACCCCCTGCACCTCCAATCACCCCCCTGCACCTCCTATCACCCCCTCTAGACCTCCAATCACCCCCCTGCACATCACCCTCCTGCACATCACCCCCCCTTCACATCACCCCCGTTCACATCACCTCCCCTGCACATATCCCCCTGCACCTCACATATCCCCCTGCACCTCACATATCCCCCTGCACCTCACATCACCTCCTCACCTCACATCAGCCCCTGCACCTCCCCTACACCTCAGACCATGGCGGCAGAGCAGGCAGGACTGCGGGCGATCGCAAGCAGCGGGCACCGGAAGTGCCGCACTGCAAGAGCGTGCAGTCTTGAGAGCAGGCTGGGGGGGGGGGGGGGGTGGGGAGAGCGGGCGGGTGGCGGAGAGGGAGAGGGAGGAGGAGGAGAGCCGCCGCGGGCCGCACAGTGAGTGCCGGTGGCCCGCGTGTTGTGCAGGCCTGGTCCAGGAGGTTAGAGTGAAATTCTCCCCAGAGCTCAGTGCAATGTAAAGATTACCATGGTCATCCCAGGGGGCAAGACACTCACATAGAATGAGTCCAACACCTACGCTTCTGGGGGGGGGGGAGGATTGCTGCTTTACAACAGTGGGGGAAAAATCTTTTCTTGTGCAAAAATGTGTACTTTTCTATTTTATTGGGCTCAGTATAATTATAATCTTACCTAGCACTTCTTGTTCTGCCCCAGTATCGCTTTAAACTTGTTGCGCTGCCAAGCATTGGCACAAGAGATTAGATAGACACTGGAAAAACACTCCATTGCATTTAGTTACTGTGGGGACTTTTAGAGTGTAAGCTTCTGGGATCGGAGCCGCTTTCTCTTTTAGGATCTCTGGGATCTAGTAAAAGCGTTTGAAATAAAACCTTTTTTTTTTTTCTAGATTGGTAAGTGATTTTAAATATTTTTTCACGTGTTTCCGTGGTAATAAAACACTTTGGCTTTTTATAATCTTTAGCGACTACTTTTTTTTTTGCGATAAGACTGTTTGTAAAGCCCGCTGCTAGCCAAAGTGAAGCTCAATAAAGATCTGATAAGATGAGTACTGTGCAGGATCCAGCAAATCAATAACATTAATAAGTAGTCGGGATTCTTTTGCCTGCCCCCCCCCCCTTTTTTTTTTTTCTACAAAGATTTTTATTGAGTGTATGTTACAGGCTGACAAACTTCTAACACCACATTGTCCTGCAATTCAGTTTCCATATCACATCAACATTTTGAAAACTGAAACATCTAAACCAAGCATGTCAAACTCAAATGCCAACAAGGGCCAAATAAACAAGGTTTAAGTCTAGGTGGGCCGCAAAAAAAAAAAAACTTAAATTTTCATAGAAACGTAGGTTTATTTCGAAAAGTAGTGTGTGTGTGTGTGTGTGTGTGTGTGTGTGTGTGTGTGTGTGTGTGTGTGTGTGTGTGTGTGTGTGTGTGTGTGTGTGTGTGTGTGTGTGTGTGTGTGTGTGTGTGTGTGTGTGTGTGTGTGTGTGTGTGTGTGTGTGTGTGTGTGTGTGTGTGTGTGTACCTCACTATCCGAACCAAAAAAAAGCCAGACGTGAATGACTTCTGAACCCATTAACCAGTGTCAGGATGCCCCCTCTTAACAATTTCCAAAGCAGCAATCCCGCCTGGGATCTTACCTGATCCGCAGTCCCTCAAGGTACTATACTGGAGAGGAGGTGTTCCCTACCTGTCTTCCGATGTCTCCCATGTGAAACTTGAGTCAGATCTGGAAGAAAGCAGAATAGGTTATTTCGGTGTAGGTATAGTGCAGTTAAGATAAAACAGAGAGAGTGGGTGAGGGTGACAGACAGAGGGTGACAGACAGATGGTGGGGGAGAGAGAGAGAGGGTGGGAGAGAGAGAGAGGGTGGGAGAAAGAGGGTGGGGGAGAGAGAGAGAGGGTGGGAGAGAGAGAGGGTGGGAGAAAGAGGGTGGGGGGGAGAGAGAGAGAGAGGGTGGGGGAGAGAGAGAGAGGGTGGGGGAGAGAGGGTGGGGGGGAGAGAGAGGGTGGGAGAGAGAGAGGGTGGGAGAGAGAGAGAGGGTGGGAGAGAGGGTGGAGGAGAGAGAAAGAGTGGGGGAAAGAGAGGAAGTGGGAGAGACAGAGAGAGAGAGGGTGGGAGAGAGAGAGGGTGGGGGAGAGAGAGAGGGTGGGGGAGAGAGAGAGGGTGGGGGAGAGAGAGAGAAGGTGGGGGAGAGAGAGAGAGAGAAGGTGGGGGAGAGAGAGAGAAGGTGGGGGAGAGAGAGAGAAGGTGGGGGAGAGGGAGAGAGAGAAGGTGGGGGAGAGGGAGAGAGAGAAGGTGGGGGAGAGAGGGAGAGAGAGAGGGTGGGAGAGAGAGAGGGTGGGGGAGAGAGAGGGTGGGGGAGAGAGAGAGGGTGGGGGAGAGAGAGAGAGGGTGGGGGAGAGAGAGAGAGGGTGGGGGAGAAAGAGAGAGGGTGGGGGAGAGACACTCCCCCCCCCACATACACACACTCCCCCACCCCCCACATACACACACTCCCCCCCCACATACACCCCCCCCACATACACACACTCCCCCCCCCCACATACACACACTCCCCCACCCCCCACATACACACACTTCCCCACCCCCCACATACACACACTCCCCCCCCCCCACACACACACTCCCCCCCCCCCCCCCACACACAGACAAACAGCGACGGACGGATGGATGGATGGGGGGGGGGGGGCATAGAAAGCGCCAAGGGTGCAAGGAGGGGGGGGGGGCGCAGAAAGGGGTGAGCGGCAAGGGGGGGGGGGCGCAGAAAGGGGGTGAGCGGCAAGGGGAGTCAGCGACAAAGGGTGTTAGCGGCAAGGGGACCCGCCGCGGGAGCTCGGAGTGGAGCACACGTGGGGCAGTGAGAGGTGGTTTCCCCGCTGCCAGACCCGGCGGCAAGGAGCGGCAAGGAGCTCGGAGCGGAGTACTCGTGGGGTCAGCACCAAAGGCGGGTTAGCGGCAAGGGGGTCAGCGGCAAAGAGGGGTTAGCGGCAAAGAGGGGTTAGCGGCAACGGGGGGTCAGCAGCAAGGGGGGTGAGCGCCTATACCTCGGGTCCCTGTGGCTGCCCGCCCGGCGGGGGACATCGCACAGCAGGCAGAGGAGCGGGAAGGCAGAGACACACTCACTGTGTGCTCTGCACAAAGCGGAAGCCCCGCCCCCGGCTTCCTCTGACCTGCCTGCGACCAATCCCCTGCATCCCGGCCGGCATTCTAAGTACCGCCTCCTTCTTTCAAACCCATGCGGCCCTTCATCCAATCACCTGGCAGCATTCACTCACACAGACAATACTTACCAGCTGCCGCATCCTCACCGCCGCCGTAACCGGGACACACTGGGTGGGCCGCACAGATACTCGGTGTGGGCCGCATGCGGCCCGCGGGCCGCGAGTTTGACATGCCTGATCTAAACCAACAGGGGAGACCAACTGACTAACAAGACCACAGACCAAGACACTGGGAGGGGGAGGGGAAGGGGGAAAAAGGGGGGTTGAGCTGTCCAAGATGCCTCGTCTTCTTTTCTTATCCGTGTAGCCCTTGACCGCTTGGAAGAGGTCTCCACTTGTGACCCAAGACTGTGATTATTCGTCGCTACCCCGCGTCTGCCCTATCTGTCTCTTATTTACGTAACGTCGGAGCCAGCACATGGATGTAGAATGCATTTCGAGCTATCGGAGCAGTATATTGGAGGCATCTACCCCTGGGATATCCGTTTGGGCCAACCATGGTGCCCAGACTTTTAAGAAATTTGTGCTGGTGTCGTTAACCGCTCCATCCGGCAGACGTACCAAATTCTATTCCTGATTTCAGGGATGCAACTCAGGTTGCTTCCATAATGCTGCGATTTCGCACCTCAGGGCTGTTGCAAAATGTGCAATTAATTTGTGCTCCGATCTGTTTAACCCCGCGGTGCGTCTGCCCAGCAGAAACAACCAGGGATCCAAAGGGACCGTGAGACCGAGAATTCTCTGTACCCAATTCCTAATGTCTTCCCAGATTGGGATCACCTTGGTGCAACTCCACAGCATGTGCAACAAGTCTGCCTGTTCCCCACATTGTTTTGGGCACAAGGGAGTGGGGGTATTCTTTGACAAACTTTGCCAATCTCATGGGGGTAAGATAGCACCTCATTGGGACCTTATATGCATTCTCCTTCAATGTGGTGCATTTGGAACTCTTTGCCGCAGCCGTAACTATAGAGTCCCAGTCCTCGTCTTCTGTAGTCTCCCCTAAATCCTCCCACCTGGTCCTGTAAGTTTGTTGTCGACGTCTTTCGCAGGACACACCACCTCTCTGTAAATACCAGATATTAGTCCCTTTGTACCTGTTCCTCTTGAACATAGCTGCTCAACATCTGTTCGCCTTGGTCTAGGGCGTTTTGGGAATTTAGTATAGAACGCTCTAATCTGGAGGTAACTAAAGAATTCTGAGGTTGGTAACTCTTTTTCTGATTTAATTTGCTCAAAAGATTCTATTGAAATTCTACCCTCCAGGTGTAGTAGCCTTGTGAGGCCTTTCTGCTTCCAAATCACTTAAGTTTTTGCTCTGCAGACCCGGAGCGAAATCAGGGTTCCCCACAAACGGAGTCGTTAAGGAGTGCTGCCTTGTTGCTTGCCCTTTTAAAATTTGAGGGTGTACACTTTTTTTTTTACTGAAAAGGTAGCACTCCTGCAACAGGCTTTCAGCAGACATGGTAGGGGAAATATAGCCAATGAATTAAAATATGCCAATATTGAAGAAGCCGTGGAACCCTCGTCTCCTTGCTCAGGAAGATATAAGCTCCATTGAAATGTGAATTCAAATGTTTTTCCCAATAACATGCTCGCATTATTTCTTGCTGGATGCAAAAGTTTCTCTCTACAACTAAACAATGATTTTAATTGACCTTTTGCACCCAGACTGTTCACGGGAACAAACCATGTGTATTGTTAAGGGACAGGGTACATGTAGCAGGTCACAAACACTTTGTTTACATATCCGTGTAATTATTGCTAGGGTAAAAGTGTACGTGTTTGCACCCAGTTAAAAATGAATATGCTCCCACTG
Source organism: Ascaphus truei (assembly GCF_040206685.1). Lineage (NCBI taxonomy): Eukaryota > Metazoa > Chordata > Amphibia > Anura > Ascaphidae > Ascaphus > Ascaphus truei. The sequence goes on from NW_027454669.1 coordinate 10,117, forward strand.
AATCCATCCATATCCACTATTTATGGGCAAAACAGACAATTCTCCGCCAGTCTTACCACCAAAAGACATTACACCTGGTAAAAACCCTAAAAAAAAAAATTGTTTGCCACGGAAAAGTTACGTTTTAAAAAAATGTATATAATTTATTTTTTACCTATTAAACATGCCACTGTGCCCCGTTCCTTTTCATGCTAGGAGACACTGATCCTGTAATGTCCCCTGTGCCCCGTTCCTTTTCATGCTAGGAGGGACTGATCCTGTAATGTCCCCTGTGCCCCGTTCCTTTTCATGCTAGGAGGGACTGATCCTGTAATGTCCCCTGTGCCCCGTTCCTTTTCATGCTAGGAGGGACTGATCCTGTAATGTCCCCTGTGCCCCGTTCCTTTTCATGCTAGGAGAGACTGATCCTGTAATGTCCCCTGTGCCCCGTTCCTTTTCATGCTAGGAGGGACTGATCCTGTAATGTCCCCTGTGCCCCGTTCCTTTTCATGCTAGGAAAGACTGATCCTGTAATATCCCCTGTGCCCCGTTCCTTTTCATGCTAGGAGAGACTGATCCTGTAATGTCCCCTGTGCCCCGTTCCTTTTCATGCTAGGAGACACTGATCCTGTAATGTCCCCTGTGCCCCGTTCCTTTTCATGCTAGGAGGGACTGATCCTGTAATGTCCCCTGTGCCCCGTTCCTTTTCATGCTAGGAGGGGCTGATCCTGTAATGTCCCCTGTGCCCCGTTCCTTTTCATGCTAGGAGGGGCTGATCCTGTAATGTCCCCTGTGCCCCGTTCCTTTTCATGCTAGGAGGGACTGATCCTGTAATGTCCCCTGTGCCCTGTTCCTTTTCATGCTAGGAGGGACTGATCCTGTAATGTCCCCTGTGCCCCGTTCCTTTTCATGCTAGGAGGGACTGATCCTGTAATGTCCCCTGTGCCCCGTTCCTTTTCCTGCTAGGAGGGACTGATCCTGTAATGTCCCCTGTGCCCCGTTCCTTTTCATGCTAGGAGGGGCTGATCCTGTAATGTCCCCTGTGCCCCGTTCCTTTTCATGCTAGGAGGGACTGATCCTGTAATGTCCCCTGTGCCCCGTTCCTTTTCATGCTAGGAGAGACTGATCCTGTAATGTCCCCTGTGCCCCGTTCCTTTTCATGCTAGGAGGGACTGATCCTGTAATGTCCCCTGTGCCCCGTTCCTTTTCATGCTAGGAGGGACTGATCCTGTAATGTCCCCTGTGCCCCGTTCCTTTTCATGCTAGGAGGGACTGATCCTGTAATGTCCCCTGTGCCCCGTTCCTTTTCATGCTAGGAGGGACTGATCCTGTAATGTCCCCTGTGCCCCGTTCCTTTTCATGCTAGGAGGGACTGATCCTGTAATGTCCCCTGTGCCCCGTTCCTTTTCATGCTAGGAGGGACTGATCCTGTAATGTCCCCTGTGCCCCGTTCCTTTTCATGCTAGGAGGGACTGATCCTGTAATGTCCCCCTGTGCCCCGTTCCTTTTCATGCTAGGAGGGACTGATCCTGTAATGTCCCCTGTGCCCCGTTCCTTTTCATGCTAGGAGACACTGATCCTGTAATGTCCCCTGTGCCCCGTTCCTTTTCATGCTAGGAGGGACTGATCCTGTAATGTCCCCTGTGCCCCGTTCCTTTTCATGCTAGGAGGGACTGATCCTGTAATGTCCCCTGTGCCCCGTTCCTTTTCATGCTAGGAGGGACTGATCCTGTAATGTCCCCTGTGCCCCGTTCCTTTTCCTGCTAGGAGAGACTGATCCTGTAATGTCCCCTGTGCCCCGTTCCTTTTCATGCTATGAGGGACTGATCCTGTAATGTCCCCTGTGCCCCGTTCCTTTTCATGCTAGGAGAGACTGATCCTGTAATGTCCCCTGTGCCCCGTTCCTTTTCATGCTAGGAGAGACTGATCCTGTAATGTCCCCTGTGCCCCGTTCCTTTTCATGCTAGGAGGGACTGATCCTGTAATGTCCCCTGTGCCCCGTTCCTTTTCATGCTATGAGGGACTGATCCTGTAATGTCCCCTGTGCCCCGTTCCTTTTCATGCTAGGAGAGACTGATCCTGTAATGTCCCCTGTGCCCCGTTCCTTTTCATGCTAGGAGAGACTGATCCTGTAATGTCCCCTGTGCCCCGTTCCTTTTCATGCTAGGAGACGCTGATCCTGTAATGTCCCCTGTGCCCCGTTCCTTTTCATGCTAGGAGGGACTGATCCTGTAATGTCCCCTGTGCCCCGTTCCTTTTCATGCTAGGAGGGACTGATCCTGTAATGTCCCCTGTGCCCCGTTCCTTTTCATGCTAGGAGAGACTGATCCTGTAATGTCCCCTGTGCCCCGTTCCTTTTCATGCTAGGAGGGACTGATCCTGTAATGTCCCCTGTGCCCCGTTCCTTTTCATGCTAGGAGGGACTGATCCTGTAATGTCCCCTGTGCCCCGTTCCTTTTCATGCTAGGAGGGGCTGATCCTGTAATGTCCCCTGTGCCCCGTTCCTTTTCATGCTAGGAGGGACTGATCCTGTAATGTCCCCTGTGCCCCGTTCCTTTTCATGCTAGGAGGGACTGATCCTGTAATGTCCCCTGTGCCCCGTTCCTTTTCATGCTAGGAGAGACTGATCCTGTAATGTCCCCTGTGCCCCGTTCCTTTTCATGCTAAGAGGGACTGATCCTGTAATGTCCCCTGTGCCCCGTTCCTTTTCATGCTAGGAGGCGCTGATCCTGTAATGTCCCCTGTGCCCCGTTCCTTTTCATGCTAGGAGGGACTGATCCTGTAATGTCCCCTGTGCCCCGTTCCTTTTCATGCTAGGAGAGACTGATCCTGTAATGTCCCCTGTGCCCCGTTCCTTTTCATGCTAAGAGGGACTGATCCTGTAATGTCTCCTGTGCCCCGTTCCTTTTCATGCTAGGAGGGACTGATCCTGTAATGTCCCCTGTGCCCCGTTCCTTTTCATGCTAGGAGAGACTGATCCTGTAATGTCCCCTGTGCCCCGTTCCTTTTCATGCTAGGAGAGACTGATCCTGTAATGTCCCCTGTGCCCCGTTCCTTTTCATGCTAGGAGGGACTGATCCTGTAATGTCCCCTGTGCCCCGTTCCTTTTCATGCTAGGAGAGACTGATCCTGTAATGTCCCCTGTGCCCCGTTCCTTTTCATGCTAGGAGGGACTGATCCTGTAATGTCCCCTGTGCCCCGTTCCTTTTCATGCTAGGAGGGACTGATCCTGTAATGTCCCCTGTGCCCCGTTCCTTTTCATGCTAGTAGCGGCTGATCCTGTAATGTCCCCTGTGCACCGTTCCTTTTCATGCTAGGAGACACTGATCCTGTAATGTCCCCTGTGCCCCGTTCCTTTTCATGCTAGGAGACACTGATCCTGTAATGTCCCCTGTGCCCCGTTCCTTTTCATGCTAGGAGGGACTGATCCTGTAATGTCCCCTGTGCCCCGTTCCTTTTCATGCTAGGAGAGACTGATCCTGTAATGTCCCCTGTGCCCCGTTCCTTTTCATGCTAGGAGGGACTGATCCTGTAATGTCCCTGTGCCCCGTTCCTTTTCATGCTAGGAGGGACTGATCCTGTAATGTCCCCTGTGCCCCGTTCCTTTTCATGCTAGGAGGGACTGATCCTGTAATGTCCCCTGTGCCCCGTTCCTTTTCATGCTAGGAGGGACTGATCCTGTAATGTCCCCTGTGCCCCGTTCCTTTTCATGCTAGGAGGGACTGATCCTGTAATGTCCCCTGTGCCCCGTTCCTTTTCATGCTAGGAGACACTGATCCTGTAATGTCCCCTGTGCCCCGTTCCTTTTCATGCTAGGAGGGACTGATCCTGTAATGTCCCCTGTGCCCCGTTCCTTTTCATGCTAGGAGAGACTGATCCTGTAATGTCCCCTGTGCCCCGTTCCTTTTCATGCTAGGAGAGACTGATCCTGTAATGTCCCCTGTGCCCCGTTCCTTTTCATGCTAGGAGGGACTGATCCTGTAATGTCCCCTGTGCCCCGTTCCTTTTCATGCTAGGAGAGACTGATCCTGTAATGTCCCCTGTGCCCCGTTCCTTTTCATGCTAGGAGACACTGATCCTGTAATGTCCCCTGTGCCCCGTTCCTTTTCATGCTAGGAGACACTGATCCTGTAATGTCCCCTGTGCCCCGTTCCTTTTCATGCTAGGAGGGACTGATCCTGTAATGTCCCCTGTGCCCCGTTCCTTTTCATGCTAGGAGAGACTGATCCTGTAATGTCCCCTGTGCCCCGTTCCTTTTCATGCTAGGAGAGACTGATCCTGTAATGTCCCCTGTGCCCCGTTCCTTTTCATGCTAGGAGGGACTGAGCCTGTAATGTCTCCTGTGCCCCGTTCCTTTTCATGCTAGGAGGGACTGATCCTGTAATGTCCCCTGTGCCCCGTTCCTTTTCATGCTAGGAGGGACTGATCCTGTAATGTCCCCTGTGCCCCGTTCCTTTTCATGCTAGGAGGGACTGAGCCTGTAATGTCCCCTGTGCCCCGTTCCTTTTCATGCTAGGAGGGACTGAGCCTGTAATGTCCCCTGTGCCCCGTTCCTTTTCATGCTAGGAGGGACTGATCCTGTAATGTCCCCTGTGCCCCGTTCCTTTTCATGCTAGGAGGGACTGATCCTGTAATGTCCCCTGTGCCCCGTTCCTTTTCATGATAGGAGAGACTGATCCTGTAATGTCCCCTGTGCCCCGTTCCTTTTCATGCTAGGAGGGGCTGATCCTGTAATGTCCCCTGTGCCCCGTTCCTTTTCATGATAGGAGAGACTGATCCTGTAATGTCCCCTGTGCCCCGTTCCTTTTCATGCTAGGAGGGACTGAGCCTGTAATGTCTCCTGTGCCCCGTTCCTTTTCATGCTAGGAGAGACTGATCCTGTAATGTCCCCTGTGCTTTGTATAATGTTTTTTCTCCATGTGATGCTCTAATACTCCAGAGATCCGTTCTGGTAACTAAGGCCCAGATCTACAAACCGGCGCTAAGCGTCAGAACGCCCATTTGGAGTAAAGACGTGCTAAGGCTTAGCACCGTCTTGTGGACCTGGGCCTGAGAGTGTAACCGGGCCTTTCAAACGGTGTATCGGAAACAACCGGGCAGATGGGATCTGTGAACTCGTGCGATGCTGACGCACTCGCATGTTTCGCTGAAGCAGAGTGCCACGTTCATACGCTCAGAGGCAGGGTGTGCTGCAGGCGTGCAAACCAGCGCTGTACCAACCTCGGAGGCAGGGTGTGCTGCAGGCGTGCAAACCAGCGCTGTACCAACCTAAGAGGCAGGGTGTGCTGCAGGCGTGCAAACCAGCGCTGTACCAACCTCAGAGGCAGGGTGTGCTGCAGGCGTGTAAACCAGCGCTGTACCAACCTCAGAGGCAGGGTGTGCTGCAGGCGTGCAAACCAGCGCTGTTCCAACCTCAGAGGCAGGGTGTGCTGCAGGCGTGCAAACCAGCGCTGTACCAACCTCAGGCAGGGTGTGCTGCAGGCGTGCAAACCAGCGCTGTACCAACCTCAGAGGCAGGGTGTGCTGCAGGCGTGCAAACCAGCGCCGTACCAACCTCAGAGGCAGGGTGTGCTGCAGGCGTGCAAACCAGCGCCGTACCAACCTCAGAGGCAGGGTGTGCTGCAGGCGTGCAAACCAGCGCCGTACCAACCTCAGAGGCAGGGTGTGCTGCAGGCGTGCAAACCAGCGCCGTACCAACCTCAGAGGCAGGGTGTGCTGCAGGCGTGCAAACCAGCGCTGCACCAACCTAAGAGGCAGGGTGTGCTGCAGGCGTGCAAACCAGCGCTGCACCAACCTCAGAGGCAGGGTGTGCTGCAGGTGTGCAAACCAGCGCTGCACCAACCTCAGAGGCAGGGTGTGCTGCAGGCGTGCAAACCAGCACTGTACCAACCTCAGAGGCAGGGTGTGCTGCAGGTGTGCAAACCAGCGCTGCACCAACCTCAGAGGCAGGGTGTGCTGAAGGCGTGCAAACCAGCACTCTACCAACCTCGGAGGCAGGGTGTGCTGCAGGCGTGCAAACCAGCGCTGCACCAACCTCAGAGGCAGGCTGTGCTGCAGGTGTGCAAACCAGCGCTGCACCAACCTCAGAGGCAGGGTGTGCTGCAGGCGTGCAAACCAGCGCTGCACCAACCTCAGAGGCAGGGTGTGCTGCAGGTGTGAAAACCAGCGCTGTACCAACCTCAGGCAGGGTGTGCTGCAGGCATGCAAACCAGCGCTGCACCAACCTCGGAGGCAGGGTGTGCTGCAGGCGTGCAAACCAGCGCTGCACCAACCTCGGAGGCAGGGTGTGCTGCAGGCGTGCAAACCAGCGCTGCACCAACCTCAGAGGCAGGGTGTGCTGCAGGCGTGCAAAGCAGCGCTGTACCAACCTCAGAGGCAGGGTGTGCTGCAGGCGTGCAAACCAGCGCTGTACCAACCTCAGAGGCAGGGTGTGCTGCAGGCGTGCAAACCAGCGCTGCACCAACCTCAGAGGCAGGGTGTGCTGCAGGCGTGCAAACCAGCGCTGCACCAACCTCAGAGGCAGGGTGTGCTGCAGGCGTGCAAACCAGCGCTGCACCAACCTCAGAGGCAGGGTGTGCTGCAGGCATGCAAATCAGCGCTGCACCAACCTCGGAGGCAGGGTGTGCTGCAGGCGTGCAAACCAGCGCTGCACCAACCTCGGAGGCAGGGTGTGCTGCAGGCGTGCAAACCAGCGCTGTACCAACCTCAGAGGCAGGGTGTGCTGCAGGCGTGCAAACCAGCACTCTACCAACCTCGGAAGCAGGGTGTGCTGCAGGCGTGCAAACCAGTGCTGTACCAGCCTCAGAGCAGGCTGTGCTGCAGGTGTGCAAACCAGCGCTGCCCCAACCTCAGAGGCAGGGTGTGCTGCAGGCGTGCAAACCAGCGCTGCACCAACCTCAGAGGCAGGGTGTGCTGCAGGTGTGCAAACCAGCGCTGTACCAACCTCAGGCAGGGTGTGCTGCAGGCGTGCAAACCAGCGCTGCACCAACCTCAGAGGCAGGGTGTGCTGCAGGTGTGCAAACCAGCGCTGTACCAACCTCAGAGGCAGGGTGTGCTGCAGGCGTGCAAACCAGCGCTGCACCAACCTCAGAGGCAGGGTGTGCTGCAGGTGTGCAAACCAGCGCTGCACAAACCTCAAAGGCAGGGTGTGCTGCAGGTGTGCAAACCAGCGCTGTACCAACCTCAGAGGCAGGGTGTGCTGCAGGCGTGCAAAGCAGCGCTGTACCAACCTCAGGCAGGGTGTGCTGCAGGCGTGCAAACCAGTGCTGTACCAACCTCAGGCAGGGTGTCCTGCAGGTGTGCAAACCAGCGCTGCACAAACCTCAGGCAGGGTGTGCTGCAGGTGTGCAAACCAGCGCTGCACCAATCTCAGGCAGGGTGTGCTGCAGGTATGCAAACCAGCACTGCACCAACCTCAGAGGCAGGGTGTGCTGCAGGCGTGCAAACCAGCGCTGTACCAACCTCAGAGGCAGGGTGTGCTGCAGGCGTGCAAACCAGCGCTGTACCAACCTCAGGCAGGGTGTGCTGCAGGCGTGCAAACCAGTGCTGCACCAACCTCAGGCAGGGTGTGCTGCAGGTGTGCAAACCAGCGCTGCACCAACCTCAGGCAGGGTGTGCTGCAGGTGTGCAAACCAGCGCTACACCAACCTCAGAGGCAGGGTGTGCTGCAGACGTGCAAACCAGCGCTGTACCAACCTCAGAAGCAGGGTGTGCTGCAAGCGTGCAAACCAGCGCTGTACCAACCTCAGGCAGGGTGTGCTGCAGGCGTGCAAACCAGCGCTGCACCAACCTCAGGCAGGGTGTGCTGCAGGTGTGCAAACCAGCGCTGCACCAACCTCAGGCAGGGTGTGCTGCAAGCGTGCAAACCAGCGCTGCACCAACCTCAGGCAGGGTGTGCTGCAGGCGTGCAAACCAGCGCCGCACCAACCTCGGAGGCAGGGTGTGCTGCAGGCGTGCAAACCAGCGCTGCACCAACCTCGGAGGCAGGGTGTGCTGCAGGCGTGCAAACCAGCGCCGCACCAACCTCGGAGGCAGGGTGTGCGGCAGGCGTGCAAACCAGCGCCGTACCAATCTCGGAGGCAGGGTGTGCTGCAGGCGTGCAAACCAGAGCCGTACCAACCTCAGAGGCAGGGTGTGCTGCAGGCGTGCAAACCAGCGCCGCACCAACCTCAGAGGCAGGGTGTGCTGCAGGCGTGCAAACCAGCGCCGCACCAACCTCAGAGGCAGGGTGTGCTGCAGGTGTGCAAACCAGCGCCGCACCAACCTCAGAGGCAGGGTGTGCTGCAGGCGTGCAAACCAGCGCCGCACCAACCTCAGAGGCAGGGTGTGCTGCAGGCGTGCAAACCAGCGCCGCACCAACCTCAGAGGCAGGGTGTGCTGCAGGCGTGCAAACCAGCACTCTACCAACCTCGGAAGCAGGGTGTGCTGCAGGCGTGCAAACCAGTGCTGTACCAGCCTCAGAGGCAGGCTGTGCTGCAGGTGTGCAAACCAGCGCTGCCCCAACCTCAGAGGCAGGGTGTGCTGCAGGCGTGCAAACCAGCGCTGCACCAACCTCAGAGGCAGGGTGTGCTGCAGGTGTGCAAACCAGCGCTGCACCAACCTCAAAGGCAGGGTGTGCTGCAGGTGTGCAAACCAGCGCTGTACCAACCTCAGAGGCAGGGTGTGCTGCAGGCGTGCAAAGCAGCGCTGTACCAACCTCAGGCAGGGTGTGCTGCAGGCGTGCAAACCAGTGCTGTACCAACCTCAGGCAGGGTGTCCTGCAGGTGTGCAAACCAGTGCTGCACAAACCTCAGGCAGGGTGTGCTGCAGGTGTGCAAACCAGCGCTGCACCAATCTCAGGCAGGGTGTGCTGCAGGTATGCAAACCAGCACTGCACCAACCTCAGAGGCAGGGTGTGCTGCAGGCGTGCAAACCAGCGCTGTACCAACCTCAGAGGCAGGGTGTGCTGCAGGCGTGCAAACCAGCGCTGTACCAACCTCAGGCAGGGTGTGCTGCAGGTGTGCAAACCAGCGCTGCACCAACCTCAGGCAGGGTGTGCTGCAGGTGTGCAAACCAGCGCTGCACCAACCTCAGGCAGGGTGTGCTGCAGGTGTGCAAACCAGCGCTGCACCAACCTCAGGCAGGGTGTGCTGCAGGTGTGCAAACCAGCGCTGCACCAACCTCAGAGGCAGGGTGTGCTGCAGACGTGCAAACCAGCGCTGTACCAACCTCAGAGGCAGGGTGTGCTGCAAGCGTGCAAACCAGCGCTGTACCAACCTCAGGCAGGGTGTGCTGCAGGCGTGCAAACCAGCGCTGCACCAACCTCAGGCAGGGTGTGCTGCAGGTGTGCAAACCAGCGCTGCACCAACCTCAGGCAGGGTGTGCTGCAAGCGTGCAAACCAGCGCTGCACCAACCTCAGGCAGGGTGTGCTGCAGGCGTGCAAACCAGCGCTGCACCAACCTCAGGCAGGGTGTGCTGCAGGCGTGCAAACCAGCGCTGCACCAACCTCAGAGGCAGGGTGTGCTGCAGGGGTGCAAACCAGCGCTGTACCAACCTCAGGCAGGGTGTGCTGCAGGTGTGCAAACCAGCGCTGCACCAACCTCAGGCAGGGTGTGCTGCAGGTGTGCAAACCAGCGCTGCACCAACCTCAGGCAGGGTGTGCTGCAGGTGTGCAAACCAGCGCTGCACCAACCTCAGAGGCAGGGTGTGCTGCAGACGTGCAAACCAGCGCTGTACCAACCTCAGAGGCAGGGTGTGCTGCAAGCGTGCAAACCAGCGCTGTACCAACCTCAGGCAGGGTGTGCTGCAGGCGTGCAAACCAGCGCTGCACCAACCTCAGGCAGGGTGTGCTGCAGGTGTGCAAACCAGCGCTGCACCAACCTCAGGCAGGGTGTGCTGCAAGCGTGCAAACCAGCGCTGCACCAACCTCAGGCAGGGTGTGCTGCAGGCGTGCAAACCAGCGCTGCACCAACCTCAGGCAGGGTGTGCTGCAGGCGTGCAAACCAGCGCTGCACCAACCTCAGAGGCAGGGTGTGCTGCAGGGGTGCAAACCAGCGCTGTACCAACCTCAGGCAGGGTGTGCTGCAGGCGTGCAAACCAGCGCTGCACCAACCTCAGAGGCAGGGTGTGCTGCAGGTATGCAAACCAGCACTGCACCAACCTCAGAGGCAGGGTGTGCTGCAGGCGTGCAAACCAGCGCTGCACCAACCTCAGAGGCAGGGTGTGCTGCAGGGGTGCAAACCAGCGCTGTACCAACCTCAGAGGCAGGGTGTGCTGCAGGCGTGCAAACCAGCGCTGCACCAACCTCAGAGGCAGGGTGTGCTGCAGGTGTGCAAACCAGCGCCGTACCAACCTCAGAGGCAGGGTGTGCTGCAGGCGTGCAAACCAGCGCTGTACCAACCTCAGGCAGGGTGTGCTGCAGGCGTGCAAACCAGCGCTGCACCAACCTCAGAGGCAGGGTGTGCTGCAGGTATGCAAACCAGCACTGCACCAACCTCAGAGGCAGGGTGTGCTGCAGGCGTGCAAACCAGCGCTGCACCAACCTCAGAGGCAGGGTGTGCTGCAGGGGTGCAAACCAGCGCTGTACCAACCTCAGAGGCAGGGTGTGCTGCAGGTGTGCAAACCAGCGCTGCACCAACCTCAGAGGCAGGGTGTGCTGCAGGTATGCAAACCAGCACTGCACCAACCTCAGAGGCAGGGTGTGCTGCAGGCGTGCAAACCAGCGCTGCACCAACCTCAGAGGCAGGGTGTGCTGCAGGGGTGCAAACCAGCGCTGTACCAACCTCAGAGGCAGGGTGTGCTGCAGGCGTGCAAACCAGCGCTGCACCAACCTCAGAGGCAGGGTGTGCTGCAGACGTGCAAACCAGCGCTGTACCAACCTCAGAGGCAGGGTGTGCTGCAAGCGTGCAAACCAGCGCTGTACCAACCTCAGGCAGGGTGTGCTGCAGGCGTGCAAACCAGCGCTGCACCAACCTCAGGCAGGGTGTGCTGCAGGTGTGCAAACCAGCGCTGCACCAACCTCAGGCAGGGTGTGCTGCAAGCGTGCAAACCAGCGCTGCACCAACCTCAGGCAGGGTGTGCTGCAGGCGTGCAAACCAGCGCTGCACCAACCTCAGGCAGGGTGTGCTGCAGGCGTGCAAACCAGCGCTGCACCAACCTCAGAGGCAGGGTGTGCTGCAGGGGTGCAAACCAGCGCTGTACCAACCTCAGGCAGGGTGTGCTGCAGGCGTGCAAACCAGCGCTGCACCAACCTCAGAGGCAGGGTGTGCTGCAGGTATGCAAACCAGCACTGCACCAACCTCAGAGGCAGGGTGTGCTGCAGGCGTGCAAACCAGCGCTGCACCAACCTCAGAGGCAGGGTGTGCTGCAGGCGTGCAAACCAGCGCTGTACCAACCTCAGAGGCAGGGTGTGCTGCAGGCGTGCAAACCAGCGCTGCACCAACCTCAGAGGCAGGGTGTGCTGCAGGTGTGCAAACCAGCGCCGTACCAACCTCAGAGGCAGGGTGTGCTGCAGGCGTGCAAACCAGCGCTGTACCAACCTCAGGCAGGGTGTGCTGCAGGCGTGCAAACCAGCGCTGCACCAACCTCAGAGGCAGGGTGTGCTGCAGGTATGCAAACCAGCACTGCACCAACCTCAGAGGCAGGGTGTGCTGCAGGCGTGCAAACCAGCGCTGCACCAACCTCAGAGGCAGGGTGTGCTGCAGGGGTGCAAACCAGCGCTGTACCAACCTCAGAGGCAGGGTGTGCTGCAGGTGTGCAAACCAGCGCTGCACCAACCTCAGAGGCAGGGTGTGCTGCAGGTATGCAAACCAGCACTGCACCAACCTCAGAAGCAGGGTGTGCTGCAGGCGTGCAAACCAGCGCTGCACCAACCTCAGAGGCAGGGTGTGCTGCAGGGGTGCAAACCAGCGCTGTACCAACCTCAGAGGCAGGGTGTGCTGCAGGCGTGCAAACCAGCGCTGCACCAACCTCAGAGGCAGGGTGTGCTGCAGGTGTGCAAACCAGCGCTGTACCAACCTCAGAGGCAGGGTGTGCTGCAAGCGTGCAAACCAGCGCTGTACCAACCTCAGGCAGGGTGTGCTGCAGGCGTGCAAACCAGCGCTGCACCAACCTCAGGCAGGGTGTGCTGCAGGTTGTGCAATCCAGCGCTGCACCAACCTCAGGCAGGGTGTGCTGCAAGCGTGCAAACCAGCGCTGCACCAACCTCAGGCAGGGTGTGCTGCAGGCGTGCAAACCAGCGCTGCACCAACCTCAGGCAGGGTGTGCTGCAGGCGTGCAAACCAGCGCTGCACCAACCTCAGAGGCAGGGTGTGCTGCAGGGGTGCAAACCAGCGCTGTACCAACCTCAGGCAGGGTGTGCTGCAGGCGTGCAAACCAGCGCTGCACCAACCTCAGAGGCAGGGTGTGCTGCAGGTATGCAAACCAGCACTGCACCAACCTCAGAGGCAGGGTGTGCTGCAGGCGTGCAAACCAGCGCTGCACCAACCTCAGAGGCAGGGTGTGCTGCAGGTGTGCAAACCAGCGCTGCACCAACCTCAGGCAGGGTGTGCTGCAAGCGTGCAAACCAGCGCTGCACCAACCTCAGGCAGGGTGTGCTGCAGGCGTGCAAACCAGCGCTGCACCAACCTCAGGCAGGGTGTGCTGCAGGCGTGCAAACCAGCGCTGCACCAGCCTCGGAGGCAGGGTGTGCTGCAGGCGTGCAAACCAGCGCTGCACCAGCCTCGGAGGCAGGGTGTGCTGCAGGCGTGCAAACCAGCGCTGCACCAACCTCGGAGGCAGGGTGTGCTGCAGGCGTGCAAACCAGCGCTGCACCAACCTCGGAGGCAGGGTGTGCTGCAGGCGTGCAAACCAGCGCCGCACCAACCTCGGAGGCAGGGTGTGCGGCAGGCGTGCAAACCAGCGCCGTACCAATCTCGGAGGCAGGGTGTGCTGCAGGCGTGCAAACCAGAGCCGTACCAACCTCAGAGGCAGGGTGTGCTGCAGGCGTGCAAACCAGCGCCGCACCAACCTCAGAGGCAGGGTGTGCTGCAGGCGTGCAAACCAGCGCCGCACCAACCTCAGAGGCAGGGTGTGCTGCAGGTGTGCAAACCAGCGCCGCACCAACCTCAGAGGCAGGGTGTGCTGCAGGCGTGCAAACCAGCGCCGCACCAACCTCAGAGGCAGGGTGTGCTGCAGGCGTGCAAACCAGCGCCGCACCAACCTCAGAGGCAGGGTGTGCTGCAGGCGTGCAAACCAGCACTCTACCAACCTCGGAAGCAGGGTGTGCTGCAGGCGTGCAAACCAGTGCTGTACCAGCCTCAGAGGCAGGCTGTGCTGCAGGTGTGCAAACCAGCGCTGCCCCAACCTCAGAGGCAGGGTGTGCTGCAGGCGTGCAAACCAGCGCTGCACCAACCTCAGAGGCAGGGTGTGCTGCAGGTGTGCAAACCAGCGCTGCACCAACCTCAAAGGCAGGGTGTGCTGCAGGTGTGCAAACCAGCGCTGTACCAACCTCAGAGGCAGGGTGTGCTGCAGGCGTGCAAAGCAGCGCTGTACCAACCTCAGGCAGGGTGTGCTGCAGGCGTGCAAACCAGTGCTGTACCAACCTCAGGCAGGGTGTCCTGCAGGTGTGCAAACCAGTGCTGCACAAACCTCAGGCAGGGTGTGCTGCAGGTGTGCAAACCAGCGCTGCACCAATCTCAGGCAGGGTGTGCTGCAGGTATGCAAACCAGCACTGCACCAACCTCAGAGGCAGGGTGTGCTGCAGGCGTGCAAACCAGCGCTGTACCAACCTCAGAGGCAGGGTGTGCTGCAGGCGTGCAAACCAGCGCTGTACCAACCTCAGGCAGGGTGTGCTGCAGGTGTGCAAACCAGCGCTGCACCAACCTCAGGCAGGGTGTGCTGCAGGTGTGCAAACCAGCGCTGCACCAACCTCAGGCAGGGTGTGCTGCAGGTGTGCAAACCAGCGCTGCACCAACCTCAGAGGCAGGGTGTGCTGCAGACGTGCAAACCAGCGCTGTACCAACCTCAGAGGCAGGGTGTGCTGCAAGCGTGCAAACCAGCGCTGTACCAACCTCAGGCAGGGTGTGCTGCAGGCGTGCAAACCAGCGCTGCACCAACCTCAGGCAGGGTGTGCTGCAGGTGTGCAAACCAGCGCTGCACCAACCTCAGGCAGGGTGTGCTGCAAGCGTGCAAACCAGCGCTGCACCAACCTCAGGCAGGGTGTGCTGCAGGCGTGCAAACCAGCGCTGCACCAACCTCAGGCAGGGTGTGCTGCAGGCGTGCAAACCAGCGCTGCACCAACCTCAGAGGCAGGGTGTGCTGCAGGGGTGCAAACCAGCGCTGTACCAACCTCAGGCAGGGTGTGCTGCAGGTGTGCAAACCAGCGCTGCACCAACCTCAGGCAGGGTGTGCTGCAGGTGTGCAAACCAGCGCTGCACCAACCTCAGGCAGGGTGTGCTGCAGGTGTGCAAACCAGCGCTGCACCAACCTCAGAGGCAGGGTGTGCTGCAGACGTGCAAACCAGCGCTGTACCAACCTCAGAGGCAGGGTGTGCTGCAAGCGTGCAAACCAGCGCTGTACCAACCTCAGGCAGGGTGTGCTGCAGGCGTGCAAACCAGCGCTGCACCAACCTCAGGCAGGGTGTGCTGCAGGTGTGCAAACCAGCGCTGCACCAACCTCAGGCAGGGTGTGCTGCAAGCGTGCAAACCAGCGCTGCACCAACCTCAGGCAGGGTGTGCTGCAGGCGTGCAAACCAGCGCTGCACCAACCTCAGAGGCAGGGTGTGCTGCAGGGGTGCAAACCAGCGCTGTACCAACCTCAGGCAGGGTGTGCTGCAGGCGTGCAAACCAGCGCTGCACCAACCTCAGAGGCAGGGTGTGCTGCAGGTATGCAAACCAGCACTGCACCAACCTCAGAGGCAGGGTGTGCTGCAGGCGTGCAAACCAGCGCTGCACCAACCTCAGAGGCAGGGTGTGCTGCAGGGGTGCAAACCAGCGCTGTACCAACCTCAGAGGCAGGGTGTGCTGCAGGCGTGCAAACCAGCGCTGCACCAACCTCAGAGGCAGGGTGTGCTGCAGGTGTGCAAACCAGCGCCGTACCAACCTCAGAGGCAGGGTGTGCTGCAGGCGTGCAAACCAGCGCTGTACCAACCTCAGGCAGGGTGTGCTGCAGGCGTGCAAACCAGCGCTGCACCAACCTCAGAGGCAGGGTGTGCTGCAGGTGTGCAAACCAGCGCTGCACCAACCTCAGAGGCAGGGTGTGCTGCAGGCGTGCAAACCAGCGCTGCACCAACCTCAGAGGCAGGGTGTGCTGCAGGGGTGCAAACCAGCGCTGTACCAACCTCAGAGGCAGGGTGTGCTGCAGGTGTGCAAACCAGCGCTGCACCAACCTCAGAGGCAGGGTGTGCTGCAGGTATGCAAACCAGCACTGCACCAACCTCAGAGGCAGGGTGTGCTGCAGGCGTGCAAACCAGCGCTGCACCAACCTCAGAGGCAGGGTGTGCTGCAGGGGTGCAAACCAGCGCTGTACCAACCTCAGAGGCAGGGTGTGCTGCAGGCGTGCAAACCAGCGCTGCACCAACCTCAGAGGCAGGGTGTGCTGCAGACGTGCAAACCAGCGCTGTACCAACCTCAGAGGCAGGGTGTGCTGCAAGCGTGCAAACCAGCGCTGTACCAACCTCAGGCAGGGTGTGCTGCAGGCGTGCAAACCAGCGCTGCACCAACCTCAGGCAGGGTGTGCTGCAGGTGTGCAAACCAGCGCTGCACCAACCTCAGGCAGGGTGTGCTGCAAGCGTGCAAACCAGCGCTGCACCAACCTCAGGCAGGGTGTGCTGCAGGCGTGCAAACCAGCGCTGCACCAACCTCAGAGGCAGGGTGTGCTGCAGGGGTGCAAACCAGCGCTGTACCAACCTCAGGCAGGGTGTGCTGCAGGGGTGCAAACCAGCGCTGTACCAACCTCAGGCAGGGTGTGCTGCAGGCGTGCAAACCAGCGCTGCACCAACCTCAGAGGCAGGGTGTGCTGCAGGTATGCAAACCAGCACTGCACCAACCTCAGAGGCAGGGTGTGCTGCAGGCGTGCAAACCAGCGCTGCACCAACCTCAGAGGCAGGGTGTGCTGCAGGTGTGCAAACCAGCGCTGCACCAACCTCAGAGGCAGGGTGTGCTGCAGGGGTGCAAACCAGCACTGCACCAACCTCAGAGGCAGGGTGTGCTGCAGGCGTGCAAACCAGCGCTGCATCAACCTCAGAGGCAGGGTGTGCTGCAGGTGTGCAAACCAGCGCTGCACCAACCTCAGAGGCAGGGTGTGCTGCAGGTGTGCAAACCAGCGCTGCACCAACCTCAGAGGCTTTAACAAAGTACTGCTTCTGCTGTGCCTGATTTGAAAGGCTTCCATGCATTAAGCGTGCTGGGAGCAGCGCTGTGGGCCGTCCCCGGGAAAGGCTTCCATGTATTAAGCGTGCTGGGAGCAGCGCTGTGGGCCGTCCCCGGGAAAGACTGCCATGTATTAAGCGTGCTGGGAGCAGCGCTGTGGGCCGTCCCCGGGAAAGACTTCCATGTATTAAGCGTGCTGGGAGCAGCGCTGTGGGCCGTCCCCGGGAAAGACTTCCATGCATTAAGCGTGCTGGGAGCAGCGCTGTGGGCCGTCCCCAGGAAAGACTGCCATGTATTAAGCGTGCTGGGAGCAGCGCTGCGGGCTATCCCCGGGAAAGACTTCCATGTATTAAGCGTGCTGGGAGCAGCGCTGTGGGCCGTCCCCGGGAAAGACTTCCATGTATTAAGCGTGCTGGGAGCAGCGCTGTGGGCTGTCCCCGGGAAAGACTTCCATGTATTAAGCGTGCTGGGAGCAGCGCTGTGGGCCGTCCCCGGGAAAGACTTCCACGTATTAAGCGTGCTGGGAGCAGCGCTGCGGGCCGTCCCCGGGAAAGACTTCCACGTATTAAGCGTGCTGGGAGCAGCGCTGTGGGCCGTCCCCGGGAAAGACTGACATGTATTAAGCGTGCTGGGAGCAGCGCTGTGGGCTATCCCCGGGAAAGACTTCCATGTATTAAGCGTGCTGGGAGCAGCGCTGTGGGCCGTCCCCGGGAAAGACTTCCATGTATTAAGCGTGCTGGGAGCAGCGCTGTGGGCCGTCCCCGGGAAAGACTTCCATGTATTAAGCGTGCTGTGAGCAGCGCTGTGGGCCGTCCCCAGGAAAGACTTCCATGTATTAAGCGTGCTGGGAGCAGCGCTGCGGGCCGTCCCCGGGAAAGACTGACATGTATTAAGCGTGCTGGGAGCAGCGCTGCGGGCCGTCCCCGGGAAAGACTTCCATGTATTAAGCGTGCTGGGAGCAGCGCTGTGGGCCGTCCCCAGGAAAGACTGACATGTATTAAGCGTGCTGGGAGCAGCTCTGTGGGCCGTCCCCGGGAAAGACTGCCATGTATTAAGCGTGCTGGGAGCAGCGCTGCGGGCCGTCCCCGGGAAAGACTGACATGTATTAAGCGTGCTGGGAGCAGCGCTGCGGGCCGTCCCCAGGAAAGACTTCCATGTATTAAGCGTGCTGGGAGCAGCGCTGTGGGCCGTCCCCGGGAAAGACTGCCATGTATTAAGCGTGCTGGGAGCAGCGCTGTGGGCTATCCCCGGGAAAGACTTCCATGTATTAAGCGTGCTGGGAGCAGCGCTGTGGGCCGTCCCCGGGAAAGACTGCCATGTATTAAGCGTGCTGGGAGCAGCGCTGCGGGCTATCCCCGGGAAAGACTTCCATGTATTAAGCGTGCTGGGAGCAGCGCTGTGGGCCGTCCCCGGGAAAGACTTCCATGCATTAAGCGTGCTGGGAGCAGCGCTGTGGGCCGTCCCCGGGAAAGACTGCCACGTATTAAGCGTGCTGGGAGCAGCGCTGTGGGCCGTCCCCGGGAAAGACTGCCATGTATTAAGCGTGCTGGGAGCAGCGCTGCGGGCCGTCCCCAGGAAAGACTGCCATGTATTAAGCGTGCTGGGAGCAGCGCTGCGGGCCGTCCCCGGGAAAGACTGCCATGTATTAAGCGTGCTGGGAGCAGCGCTGTGGGCCGTCCCCAGGAAAGACTGCCATGTATTAAGCGTGCTGGGAGCAGCGCTGTGGGCCGTCCCCGGGAAAGACTTCCATGTATTAAGCGTGCTGCGAGCAGCGCTGTGGGCCGTCCCCAGGAAAGACTGCCATGTATTAAGCGTGCTGGGAGCAGCGCTGCGGGCCGTCCCCGGGAAAGACTTCCATGTATTAAGCGTGCTGGGAGCAGCGCTGTGGGCCGTCCCCGGGAAAGACTTCCATGTATTAAGCGTGCTGGGAGCAGCGCTGCGGGCCGTCCCCGGGAAAGACTTCCATGTATTAAGCGTGCTGGGAGCAGCGCTGTGGGCCGTCCCCGGGAAAGACTTCCATGTATTAAGCGTGCTGGGAGCAGCGCTGTGGGGGGTCCCCGGGAAAGACTGACATGTATTAAGCATGCTGGGAGCAGCGCTGTGGGCCGTCCCCGGGAAAGACTGCCATGTATTAAGCGTGCTGGGAGCAGCGCTGCGGGCCATCCCCGGGAAAGACTGACATGTATTAAGCGTGCTGGGAGCAGCGCTGTGGGCCGTCCCCGGGAAAGACTTCCATGTATTAAGCGTGCTGGGAGCAGCGCTGCGGGCCGTCCCCGGGAAAGACTTCCATGCATTAAGCGTGCTGGGAGCAGCGCTGTGGGCCGTCCCCGGGAAAGACTTCCATGTATTAAGCGTGCTGGGAGCAGCGCTGTGGGGGGTCCCCGGGAAAGACTGACATGTATTAAGCGTGCTGGGAGCAGCGCTGTGGGCTGTCCCCGGGAAAGACTTCCATGTATTAAGCGTGCTGGGAGCAGCGCTGTGGGCCGTCCCCGGGAAAGACTGACATGTATTAAGCGTGCTGGGAGCAGCGCTGTGGGGGGTCCCAGGGAAAGACTTCCATGTATTAAGCGTGCTGGGAGCAGCGCTGTGGGCCGTCCCCAGGAAAGACTGCCATGTATTAAGCGTGCTGGGAGCAGCGCTGTGGGCCGTCCCCAGGAAAGACTTCCATGTATTAAGCGTGCTGGGAGCAGCGCCGTGGGCCGTCCCCGGGAAAGACTGCCATGTATTAAGCGTGCTGGGAGCAGCGCTGTGGGCCGTCCCCGGGAAAGACTTCCATGTATTAAGCGTGCTGGGAGCAGCGCTGTGGGGCGTCCCCGGGAAAGACTTCCATGTATTAAGCGTGCTGGGAGCAGCGCTGTGGGCCGTCCCCGGGAAAGACTGCCATGTATTAAGCGTGCTGTGAGCAGCGCTGTGGGCCGTCCCCGGGAAAGACTGACATGTATTAAGCGTGCTGGGAGCAGCGCTGCGGGCCGTCCCCGGGAAAGACTTCCATGTATTAAGCGTGCTGGGAGCAGCGCTGTGGGCCGTCCCCGGGAAAGACTTCCATGTATTAAGCGTGCTGGGAGCAGCGCTGTGGGCCGTCCCCGGGAAAGGCTTCCATGTATTAAGCGTGCTGGGAGCAGCGCTGTGGGCCGTCCCCGGGAAAGGCTTCCATGCATTAAGCGTGCTGCGAGCAGCGCTGTGGGCCGTCCCCGGGAAAGACTGACATGTATTAAGCGTGCTGGGAGCAGCGCTGTGGGCCGTCCCCAGGAAAGACTTCCATGTATTAAGCGTGCTGCGAGCAGCGCTGTGGGCCGTCCCCGGGAAAGACTGCCATGTATTAAGCGTGCTGTGAGCAGCGCTGTGGGCCGTCCCCGGGAAAGACTGACATGTATTAAGCGTGCTGGGAGCAGCGCTGTGGGCCGTCCCCGGGAAAGACTCCCATGTATTAAGCGTGCTGGGAGCAGCGCTGCGGGCCGTCCCCGGGAAAGACTGACATGTATTAAGCGTGCTGCGAGCAGCGCTGTGGGGCGTCCCCAGGAAAGACTTCCATGCATTAAGCGTGCTGGGAGCAGCGCTGTGGGCCGTCCCCGGGAAAGACTTCCATGTATTAAGCGTGCTGGGAGCAGCGCTGTGGGCCGTCCCCGGGAAAGACTTCCATGTATTAAGCGTGCTGGGAGCAGCGCTGTGGGGGGTCCCCAGGAAAGACTGCCATGTATTAAGCGTGCTGGGAGCAGCGCTGTGGGCCGTCCCCAGGAAAGACTTCCATGTATTAAGCGTGCTGGGAGCAGCGCTGCGGGCCATCCCCGGGAAAGACTGACATGTATTAAGCGTGCTGGGAGCAGCGCTGTGGGCCGTCCCCGGGAAAGACTTCCATGCATTAAGCGTGCTGGGAGCAGCGCTGCGGGCCGTCCCCTGGAAAGACTGACATGTATTAAGCGTGCTGGGAGCAGCGCTGTGGGCCGTCCCCGGGAAAGACTTCCATGTATTAAGCGTGCTGGGAGCAGCGCTGTGGGCCATCCCCGGGAAAGACTTCCATGTATTAAGCGTGCTGTGAGCAGCGCTGTGGGCCGTCCCCGGGAAAGACTTCCATGTATTAAGCGTGCTGGGAGCAGCGCTGTGGGCCGTCCCCGGGAAAGACTGCCATGTATTAAGCGTGCTGGGAGCAGCGCTGTGGGCCGTCCCCGGGAAAGACTGACATGTATTAAGCGTGCTGGGAGCAGCGCTGTGGGCCGTCCCCGGGAAAGACTTCCATGTATTAAGCGTGCTGGGAGCAGCGCTGC
Organism: Ascaphus truei; assembly: GCF_040206685.1. Taxonomy (NCBI): domain Eukaryota; kingdom Metazoa; phylum Chordata; class Amphibia; order Anura; family Ascaphidae; genus Ascaphus; species Ascaphus truei. The sequence continues at coordinate 30,684 of NW_027454669.1, forward strand.
GGGCCGTCCCCGGGAAAGACTTCCATGTATTAAGCGTGCTGGGAGCAGCGCTGCGGGCCGTCCCCGGGAAAGACTTCCATGCATTAAGCGTGCTGGGAGCAGCGCTGTGGGCTATCCCCGGGAAAGACTTCCATGTATTAAGCGTGCTGGGAGCAGCGCTGCGGGCCGTCCCCGGGAAAGACTTCCATGTATTAAGCGTGCTGGGAGCAGCGCTGCGGGCCGTCCCCGGGAAAGTCTTCCATGCATTAAGCGTGCTGGGAGCAGCGCTGCGGGCCGTCCCCAGAAAAGGCTTCCATGTATTAAGCGTGCTGGGAGCAGCGCTGTGGGCCGTCCCCGGGAAAGACTGCCATGTATTAAGCGTGCTGGGAGCAGCGCTGTGGGCCGTCCCCGGGAAAGACTTCCATGTATTAAGCGTGCTGGGAGCAGCGCTGCGGGCCGTCCCCGGGAAAGACTTCCATGTATTAAGCGTGCTGGGAGCAGCGCTGCGGGCCGTCCTCGGGAAAGACTTCCATGTATTAAGCGTGCTGGGAGCAGCGCTGTGGGGGGTCCCCAGGAAAGACTGCCACGTATTAAGCGTGCTGGGAGCAGCGCTGTGGGCCGTCCCCAGGAAAGACTTCCATGTATTAAGCGTGCTGGGAGCAGCGCTGTGGGCCGTCCCCGGGAAAGACTGCCATGTATTAAGCGTGCTGGGAGCAGCGCTGTGGGCCGTCCCCGGGAAAGACTTCCATGTATTAAGCGTGCTGGGAGCAGCGCTGTGGGCCGTCCCCGGGAAAGACTTCCACGTATTAAGCGTGCTGGGAGCAGCGCTGTGGGCCGTCCCCGGGAAAGACTGCCATGTATTAAGCGTGCTGGGAGCAGCGCTGCGGGCCGTCCCCGGGAAAGACTTCCATGTATTAAGCGTGCTGGGAGCAGCGCTGTGGGCCGTCCCCAGGAAAGACTTCCATGTATTAAGCGTGCTGGGAGCAGCGCTGTGGGCCGTCCCCGGGAAAGGCTTCCATGCATTAAGCGTGCTGGGAGCAGCGCTGCGGGCCGTCCCCGGGAAAGACTTCCATGTATTAAGCGTGCTGGGAGCAGCGCTGCGGGCCGTCCTCGGGAAAGACTTCCATGTATTAAGCGTGCTGGGAGCAGCGCTGTGGGGGGTCCCCAGGAAAGACTGCCACGTATTAAGCGTGCTGGGAGCAGCGCTGTGGGCCGTCCCCAGGAAAGACTTCCATGTATTAAGCGTGCTGGGAGCAGCGCTGTGGGCCGTCCCCGGGAAAGACTGCCATGTATTAAGCGTGCTGGGAGCAGCGCTGTGGGCCGTCCCCGGGAAAGACTTCCATGTATTAAGCGTGCTGGGAGCAGCGCTGTGGGCCGTCCCCGGGAAAGACTTCCACGTATTAAGCGTGCTGGGAGCAGCGCTGTGGGCCGTCCCCGGGAAAGACTGCCATGTATTAAGCGTGCTGGGAGCAGCGCTGCGGGCCGTCCCCGGGAAAGACTTCCATGTATTAAGCGTGCTGGGAGCAGCGCTGTGGGCCGTCCCCAGGAAAGACTTCCATGTATTAAGCGTGCTGGGAGCAGCGCTGTGGGCCGTCCCCGGGAAAGGCTTCCATGCATTAAGCGTGCTGGGAGCAGCGCTGCGGGCCGTCCCCGGGAAAGACTTCCATGTATTAAGCGTGCTGGGAGCAGCGCTGCGGGCCGTCCCCGGGAAAGACTTCCATGTATTAAGCGTGCTGGGAGCAGCGCTGCGGGCCGTCCCCGGGAAAGACTGACATGTATTAAGCGTGCTGGGAGCAGCGCTGTGGGCCGTCCCCGGGAAAGACTGACATGTATTAAGCGTGCTGGGAGCAGCGCTGTGGGCCGTCCCCGGGAAAGACTGACATGTATTAAGCGTGCTGGGAGCAGCGCTGTGGGCCGTCCCCGGGAAAGACTGACATGTATTAAGCGTGCTGGGAGCAGCGCTGTGGGGCGTCCCCAGGAAAGACTTCCATGTATTAAGCGTGCTGGGAGCAGCGCTGTGGGCCGTCCCCAGGAAAGGCTGCCATGTATTAAGCGTGCTGGGAGCAGCGCTGTGGGCCGTCCCCGGGAAAGACTGACATGTATTAAGCGTGCTGGGAGCAGCGCTGTGGGCCGTCCCCAGGAAAGACTTCCATGTATTAAGCGTGCTGGGAGCAGCGCTGTGGGCCGTCCCCGGGAAAGACTTCCATGTATTAAGCGTGCTGGGAGCAGCGCTGTGGGCCGTCCCTGGGAAAGACTTCCATGTATTAAGCGTGCTGGGAGCAGCGCTGTGGGCCGTCCCCGGGAAAGACTGACATGTATTAAGCGTGCTGGGAGCAGCGCTGTGGGCCGTCCCCGGGAAAGACTGCCACGTATTAAGCGTGCTGGGAGCAGCGCTGTGGGCCGTCCCCGGGAAAGACTGACATGTATTAAGCGTGCTGGGAGCAGCGCTGTGGGCCGTCCCCGGGAAAGACTTCCATGTATTAAGCGTGCTGGGAGCAGCGCTGTGGTCCGTCCCCGGGAAAGACTGCCACGTATTAAGCGTGCTGGGAGCAGCGCTGTGGGCTGTCCCCGGGAAAGGCTGCCATGTATTAAGCGTGCTGGGAGCAGCGCTGTGGGCCGTCCCCGGGAAAGACTTCCATGTATTAAGCGTGCTGGGAGCAGCGCTGTGGGCCGTCCCCGGGAAAGACTTCCATGTATTAAGCGTGCTGGGAGCAGCGCTGTGGGCCGTCCCCAGGAAAGACTGACATGTATTAAACGTGCTGGGAGCAGCGCTGTGGGCCGTCCCCGGGAAAGACTTCCATGTATTAAGCGTGCTGGGAGCAGCGCTGTGGGCCGTCCCCGGGAAAGACTTCCATGTATTAAGCGTGCTGGGAGCAGCGCTGTGGGCCGTCCCCGGGAAAGACTTCCATGTATTAAGCGTGCTGGGAGCAGCGCTGTGGGCCGTCCCCGGGAAAGACTGCCATGTATTAAGCGTGCTGGGAGCAGCGCTGTGGGCCGTCCCCGGGAAAGACTTCCATGTATTAAGCGTGCTGGGAGCAGCGCTGCGGGCCGTCCCCGGGAAAGACTTCCATGTATTAAGCGTGCTGGGAGCAGCGCTGTGGGCCGTCCCCGGGAAAGACTGCCATGTATTAAGCGTGCTGGGAGCAGCGCTGCGGGCCGTCCCCGGGAAAGACTTCCATGTATTAAGCGTGCTGGGAGCAGCGCTGTGGGCCGTCCCCGGGAAAGACTGCCATGTATTAAGCGTGCTGGGAGCAGCGCTGCGGGCCGTCCCCGGGAAAGACTTCCATGTATTAAGCGTGCTGGGAGCAGCGCTGTGGGCCGTCCCCAGGAAAGGCTTCCATGCATTAAGCGTGCTGGGAGCAGCGCTGCGGGCCGTCCCCGGGAAAGACTTCCATGTATTAAGCGTGCTGGGAGCAGCGCTGCGGGCCGTCCCCGGGAAAGACTTCCATGTATTAAGCGTGCTGGGAGCAGCGCTGTGGGCCGTCCCCGGGAAAGACTTCCATGTATTAAGCGTGCTGGGAGCAGCGCTGCGGGCCGTCCCCGGGAAAGACTGACATGTATTAAGCGTGCTGGGAGCAGCGCTGTGGGCCGTCCTCGGGAAAGACTGACATGTATTAAGCGTGCTGGGAGCAGCGCTGTGGGCCGTCCCCGGGAAAGACTGCCATGTATTAAGCGTGCTGGGAGCAGCGCTGTGGGGCGTCCCCAGGAAAGACTTCCATGTATTAAGCGTGCTGGGAGCAGCGCTGTGGGCCGTCCCCGGGAAAGACTTCCATGTATTAAGCGTGCTGGGAGCAGCGCTGTGGGGGGTCCCCGGGAAAGACTGACATGTATTAAGCGTGCTGGGAGCAGCGCTGTGGGCTGTCCCCGGGAAAGACTTCCATGTATTAAGCGTGCTGGGAGCAGCGCTGTGGGCCGTCCCCGGGAAAGACTGACATGTATTAAGCGTGCTGGGAGCAGCGCTGTGGGGGGTCCCAGGGAAAGACTTCCATGTATTAAGCGTGCTGGGAGCAGCGCTGTGGGCCGTCCCCAGGAAAGACTGCCATGTATTAAGCGTGCTGGGAGCAGCGCTGTGGGCCGTCCCCAGGAAAGACTTCCATGTATTAAGCGTGCTGGGAGCAGCGCCGTGGGCCGTCCCCGGGAAAGACTGCCATGTATTAAGCGTGCTGGGAGCAGCGCTGTGGGCCGTCCCCGGGAAAGACTTCCATGTATTAAGCGTGCTGGGAGCAGCGCTGTGGGGCGTCCCCGGGAAAGACTTCCATGTATTAAGCGTGCTGGGAGCAGCGCTGTGGGCCGTCCCCGGGAAAGACTGCCATGTATTAAGCGTGCTGTGAGCAGCGCTGTGGGCCGTCCCCGGGAAAGACTGACATGTATTAAGCGTGCTGGGAGCAGCGCTGCGGGCCGTCCCCGGGAAAGACTTCCATGTATTAAGCGTGCTGGGAGCAGCGCTGTGGGCCGTCCCCGGGAAAGACTTCCATGTATTAAGCGTGCTGGGAGCAGCGCTGTGGGCCGTCCCCGGGAAAGGCTTCCATGTATTAAGCGTGCTGGGAGCAGCGCTGTGGGCCGTCCCCGGGAAAGGCTTCCATGCATTAAGCGTGCTGCGAGCAGCGCTGTGGGCCGTCCCCGGGAAAGACTGACATGTATTAAGCGTGCTGGGAGCAGCGCTGTGGGCCGTCCCCAGGAAAGACTTCCATGTATTAAGCGTGCTGCGAGCAGCGCTGTGGGCCGTCCCCGGGAAAGACTGCCATGTATTAAGCGTGCTGTGAGCAGCGCTGTGGGCCGTCCCCGGGAAAGACTGACATGTATTAAGCGTGCTGGGAGCAGCGCTGTGGGCCGTCCCCGGGAAAGACTCCCATGTATTAAGCGTGCTGGGAGCAGCGCTGCGGGCCATCCCCGGGAAAGACTGACATGTATTAAGCGTGCTGCGAGCAGCGCTGTGGGGCGTCCCCAGGAAAGACTTCCATGCATTAAGCGTGCTGGGAGCAGCGCTGTGGGCCGTCCCCGGGAAAGACTTCCATGTATTAAGCGTGCTGGGAGCAGCGCTGTGGGCCGTCCCCGGGAAAGACTTCCATGTATTAAGCGTGCTGGGAGCAGCGCTGTGGGGGGTCCCCAGGAAAGACTGCCATGTATTAAGCGTGCTGGGAGCAGCGCTGTGGGGCGTCCCCGGGAAAGACTTCCATGTATTAAGCGTGCTGGGAGCAGCGCTGTGGGCCGTCCCCGGGAAAGACTGCCATGTATTAAGCGTGCTGTGAGCAGCGCTGTGGGCCGTCCCCGGGAAAGACTGACATGTATTAAGCGTGCTGGGAGCAGCGCTGCGGGCCGTCCCCGGGAAAGACTTCCATGTATTAAGCGTGCTGGGAGCAGCGCTGTGGGCCGTCCCCGGGAAAGACTTCCATGTATTAAGCGTGCTGGGAGCAGCGCTGTGGGCCGTCCCCGGGAAAGGCTTCCATGTATTAAGCGTGCTGGGAGCAGCGCTGTGGGCCGTCCCCGGGAAAGGCTTCCATGCATTAAGCGTGCTGCGAGCAGCGCTGTGGGCCGTCCCCGGGAAAGACTGACATGTATTAAGCGTGCTGGGAGCAGCGCTGTGGGCCGTCCCCAGGAAAGACTTCCATGTATTAAGCGTGCTGCGAGCAGCGCTGTGGGCCGTCCCCGGGAAAGACTGCCATGTATTAAGCGTGCTGTGAGCAGCGCTGTGGGCCGTCCCCGGGAAAGACTGACATGTATTAAGCGTGCTGGGAGCAGCGCTGTGGGCCGTCCCCGGGAAAGACTCCCATGTATTAAGCGTGCTGGGAGCAGCGCTGCGGGCCGTCCCCGGGAAAGACTGACATGTATTAAGCGTGCTGCGAGCAGCGCTGTGGGGCGTCCCCAGGAAAGACTTCCATGCATTAAGCGTGCTGGGAGCAGCGCTGTGGGCCGTCCCCGGGAAAGACTTCCATGTATTAAGCGTGCTGGGAGCAGCGCTGTGGGCCGTCCCCGGGAAAGACTTCCATGTATTAAGCGTGCTGGGAGCAGCGCTGTGGGGGGTCCCCAGGAAAGACTGCCATGTATTAAGCGTGCTGGGAGCAGCGCTGTGGGCCGTCCCCAGGAAAGACTTCCATGTATTAAGCGTGCTGGGAGCAGCGCTGCGGGCCATCCCCGGGAAAGACTGACATGTATTAAGCGTGCTGGGAGCAGCGCTGTGGGCCGTCCCCGGGAAAGACTTCCATGCATTAAGCGTGCTGGGAGCAGCGCTGCGGGCCGTCCCCTGGAAAGACTGACATGTATTAAGCGTGCTGGGAGCAGCGCTGTGGGCCGTCCCCGGGAAAGACTTCCATGTATTAAGCGTGCTGGGAGCAGCGCTGTGGGCCATCCCCGGGAAAGACTTCCATGTATTAAGCGTGCTGTGAGCAGCGCTGTGGGCCGTCCCCGGGAAAGACTTCCATGTATTAAGCGTGCTGGGAGCAGCGCTGTGGGCCGTCCCCGGGAAAGACTGCCATGTATTAAGCGTGCTGGGAGCAGCGCTGTGGGCCGTCCCCGGGAAAGACTGACATGTATTAAGCGTGCTGGGAGCAGCGCTGTGGGCCGTCCCCGGGAAAGACTTCCATGTATTAAGCGTGCTGGGAGCAGCGCTGCGGGCCGTCCCCGGGAAAGACTTCCATGTATTAAGCGTGCTGGGAGCAGCGCTGCGGGCCGTCCCCGGGAAAGACTTCCATGCATTAAGCGTGCTGGGAGCAGCGCTGTGGGCTATCCCCGGGAAAGACTTCCATGTATTAAGCGTGCTGGGAGCAGCGCTGCGGGCCGTCCCCGGGAAAGACTTCCATGTATTAAGCGTGCTGGGAGCAGCGCTGCGGGCCGTCCCCGGGAAAGTCTTCCATGCATTAAGCGTGCTGGGAGCAGCGCTGCGGGCCGTCCCCAGAAAAGGCTTCCATGTATTAAGCGTGCTGGGAGCAGCGCTGTGGGCCGTCCCCGGGAAAGACTGCCATGTATTAAGCGTGCTGGGAGCAGCGCTGTGGGCCGTCCCCGGGAAAGACTTCCATGTATTAAGCGTGCTGGGAGCAGCGCTGCGGGCCGTCCCCGGGAAAGACTTCCATGTATTAAGCGTGCTGGGAGCAGCGCTGCGGGCCGTCCTCGGGAAAGACTTCCATGTATTAAGCGTGCTGGGAGCAGCGCTGTGGGGGGTCCCCAGGAAAGACTGCCACGTATTAAGCGTGCTGGGAGCAGCGCTGTGGGCCGTCCCCAGGAAAGACTTCCATGTATTAAGCGTGCTGGGAGCAGCGCTGTGGGCCGTCCCCGGGAAAGACTGCCATGTATTAAGCGTGCTGGGAGCAGCGCTGTGGGCCGTCCCCGGGAAAGACTTCCATGTATTAAGCGTGCTGGGAGCAGCGCTGTGGGCCGTCCCCGGGAAAGACTTCCACGTATTAAGCGTGCTGGGAGCAGCGCTGTGGGCCGTCCCCGGGAAAGACTGCCATGTATTAAGCGTGCTGGGAGCAGCGCTGCGGGCCGTCCCCGGGAAAGACTTCCATGTATTAAGCGTGCTGGGAGCAGCGCTGTGGGCCGTCCCCAGGAAAGACTTCCATGTATTAAGCGTGCTGGGAGCAGCGCTGTGGGCCGTCCCCGGGAAAGGCTTCCATGCATTAAGCGTGCTGGGAGCAGCGCTGCGGGCCGTCCCCGGGAAAGACTTCCATGTATTAAGCGTGCTGGGAGCAGCGCTGCGGGCCGTCCCCGGGAAAGACTTCCATGTATTAAGCGTGCTGGGAGCAGCGCTGCGGGCCGTCCCCGGGAAAGACTGACATGTATTAAGCGTGCTGGGAGCAGCGCTGTGGGCCGTCCCCGGGAAAGACTGACATGTATTAAGCGTGCTGGGAGCAGCGCTGTGGGCCGTCCCCGGGAAAGACTGACATGTATTAAGCGTGCTGGGAGCAGCGCTGTGGGCCGTCCCCGGGAAAGACTGACATGTATTAAGCGTGCTGGGAGCAGCGCTGTGGGGCGTCCCCAGGAAAGACTTCCATGTATTAAGCGTGCTGGGAGCAGCGCTGTGGGCCGTCCCCAGGAAAGGCTGCCATGTATTAAGCGTGCTGGGAGCAGCGCTGTGGGCCGTCCCCGGGAAAGACTGACATGTATTAAGCGTGCTGGGAGCAGCGCTGTGGGCCGTCCCCAGGAAAGACTTCCATGTATTAAGCGTGCTGGGAGCAGCGCTGTGGGCCGTCCCCGGGAAAGACTTCCATGTATTAAGCGTGCTGGGAGCAGCGCTGTGGGCCGTCCCTGGGAAAGACTTCCATGTATTAAGCGTGCTGGGAGCAGCGCTGTGGGCCGTCCCCGGGAAAGACTGACATGTATTAAGCGTGCTGGGAGCAGCGCTGTGGGCCGTCCCCGGGAAAGACTGCCACGTATTAAGCGTGCTGGGAGCAGCGCTGTGGGCCGTCCCCGGGAAAGACTGACATGTATTAAGCGTGCTGGGAGCAGCGCTGTGGGCCGTCCCCGGGAAAGACTTCCATGTATTAAGCGTGCTGGGAGCAGCGCTGTGGTCTGTCCCCGGGAAAGACTGCCACGTATTAAGCGTGCTGGGAGCAGCGCTGTGGGCTGTCCCCGGGAAAGGCTGCCATGTATTAAGCGTGCTGGGAGCAGCGCTGTGGGCCGTCCCCGGGAAAGACTTCCATGTATTAAGCGTGCTGGGAGCAGCGCTGTGGGCCGTCCCCGGGAAAGACTTCCATGTATTAAGCGTGCTGGGAGCAGCGCTGTGGGCCGTCCCCAGGAAAGACTGACATGTATTAAGCGTGCTGGGAGCAGCGCTGTGGGCCGTCCCCGGGAAAGACTTCCATGTATTAAGCGTGCTGGGAGCAGCGCTGTGGGCCGTCCCCGGGAAAGACTTCCATGTATTAAGCGTGCTGGGAGCAGCGCTGTGGGCCGTCCCCGGGAAAGACTTCCATGTATTAAGCGTGCTGGGAGCAGCGCTGTGGGCCGTCCCCGGGAAAGACTGCCATGTATTAAGCGTGCTGGGAGCAGCGCTGTGGGCCGTCCCCGGGAAAGACTTCCATGTATTAAGCGTGCTGGGAGCAGCGCTGCGGGCCGTCCCCGGGAAAGACTTCCATGTATTAAGCGTGCTGGGAGCAGCGCTGTGGGCCGTCCCCGGGAAAGACTGCCATGTATTAAGCGTGCTGGGAGCAGCGCTGCGGGCCGTCCCCGGGAAAGACTTCCATGTATTAAGCGTGCTGGGAGCAGCGCTGTGGGCCGTCCCCGGGAAAGACTGCCATGTATTAAGCGTGCTGGGAGCAGCGCTGCGGGCCGTCCCCGGGAAAGACTTCCATGTATTAAGCGTGCTGGGAGCAGCGCTGTGGGCCGTCCCCAGGAAAGGCTTCCATGCATTAAGCGTGCTGGGAGCAGCGCTGCGGGCCGTCCCCGGGAAAGACTTCCATGTATTAAGCGTGCTGGGAGCAGCGCTGCGGGCCGTCCCCGGGAAAGACTTCCATGTATTAAGCGTGCTGGGAGCAGCGCTGTGGGCCGTCCCCGGGAAAGACTTCCATGTATTAAGCGTGCTGGGAGCAGCGCTGCGGGCCGTCCCCGGGAAAGACTGACATGTATTAAGCGTGCTGGGAGCAGCGCTGTGGGCCGTCCCCGGGAAAGACTGACATGTATTAAGCGTGCTGGGAGCAGCGCTGTGGGCCGTCCCCGGGAAAGACTGCCATGTATTAAGCGTGCTGGGAGCAGCGCTGTGGGGCGTCCCCAGGAAAGACTTCCATGTATTAAGCGTGCTGGGAGCAGCGCTGTGGGCCGTCCCCGGGAAAGACTGCCATGTATTAAGCGTGCTGGGAGCAGCGCTGCGGGCCGTCCCCGGGAAAGACTGCCACGTATTAAGCGTGCTGGGAGCAGCGCTGTGGGCTGTCCCCGGGAAAGACTGACATGTATTAAGCGTGCTGGGAGCAGCGCTGTGGGCCGTCCCCGGGAAAGACTGACATGTATTAAGCGTGCTGGGAGCAGCGCTGTGGGCCGTCCCCAGGAAAGACTTCCATGTATTAAGCGTGCTGGGAGCAGCGCTGTGGGCCGTCCCCGGGAAAGACTTCCATGTATTAAGCGTGCTGGGAGCAGCGCTGTGGGCCGTCCCCGGGAAAGACTTCCATGTATTAAGCGTGCTGGGAGCAGCGCTGCGGGCCGTCCCCGGGAAAGACTGCCATGTATTAAGCGTGCTGGGAGCAGCGCTGTGGGCCGTCCCCGGGAAAGACTGCCATCTGCTAAGCGTGCTGGGAGCAGCGCTGCGGGCCGTCCCCGGGAAAGACTGCCATGTATTAAGCGTGCTGGGAGCAGCGCTGCGGGCCGTCCCCGGGAAAGACTGCCATGTATTAAGCGTGCTGGGAGCAGCGCTGTGGGCCGTCCCCAGGAAAGACTTCCACGTATTAAGCGTGCTGGGAGCAGCGCTGTGGGCCGTCCCCAGGAAAGACTTCCACGTATTAAGCGTACTGGGAGCAGCGCTGTGGGCCGTCCCCAGGAAAGACTTCCATGTATTAAGCGTGCTGGGAGCAGCGCTGTGGGCCGTCCCCAGGAAAGACTTCCATGTATTAAGCGTGCTGCGAGCAGCGCTGTGGGCTGTCCCCGGGAAAGACTGCCATGTATTAAGCGTGCTGGGAGCAGCGCTGTGGGCTGTCCCCGGGAAAGACTGCCATGTATTAAGCGTGCTGGGAGCAGCGCTGTGGGCCGTCCCCGGGAAAGACTTCCATGTATTAAGCGTGCTGGGAGCAGCGCTGCGGGCCGTCCCCGGGAAAGACTTCCATGTATTAAGCGTGCTGGGAGCAGCGCTGTGGGCCGTCCCCGGGAAAGACTGACATGTATTAAGCGTGCTGGGAGCAGCGCTGTGGGCCGTCCCCGGGAAAGACTGCCATGTATTAAGCGTGCTGGGAGCAGCGCTGTGGGCCGTCCCCGGGAAAGACTTCCATGTATTAAGCGTGCTGGGAGCAGCACTGTGGGCCGTCCCCGGGAAAGACTGCCATGTATTAAGCGTGCTGGGAGCAGCGCTGTGGGCCGTCCCCGGGAAAGGCTTCCATGCATTAAGCGTGCTGGGAGCAGCGCTGCGGGCCGTCCCCGGGAAAGACTTCCATGTATTAAGCGTGCTGGGAGCAGCGCTGCGGGCCGTCCCCGGGAAAGACTTCCATGTATTAAGCGTGCTGGGAGCAGCGCTGTGGGCCGTCCCCGGGAAAGACTTCCATGTATTAAGCGTGCTGGGAGCAGCGCTGCGGGCCGTCCCCGGGAAAGACTGACATGTATTAAGCGTGCTGGGAGCAGCGCTGTGGGCCGTCCCCGGGAAAGACTGACATGTATTAAGCGTGCTGGGAGCAGCGCTGTGGGCCGTCCCCGGGAAAGACTGCCATGTATTAAGCGTGCTGGGAGCAGCGCTGTGGGGCGTCCCCAGGAAAGACTTCCATGTATTAAGCGTGCTGGGAGCAGCGCTGTGGGCCGTCCCCGGGAAAGACTGCCATGTATTAAGCGTGCTGGGAGCAGCGCTGCGGGCCGTCCCCGGGAAAGACTGCCACGTATTAAGCGTGCTGGGAGCAGCGCTGTGGGCTGTCCCCGGGAAAGACTGACATGTATTAAGCGTGCTGGGAGCAGCGCTGTGGGCCGTCCCCGGGAAAGACTGACATGTATTAAGCGTGCTGGGAGCAGCGCTGTGGGCCGTCCCCAGGAAAGACTTCCATGTATTAAGCGTGCTGGGAGCAGCGCTGTGGGCCGTCCCCGGGAAAGACTTCCATGTATTAAGCGTGCTGGGAGCAGCGCTGTGGGCCGTCCCCGGGAAAGACTTCCATGTATTAAGCGTGCTGGGAGCAGCGCTGCGGGCCGTCCCCGGGAAAGACTGCCATGTATTAAGCGTGCTGGGAGCAGCGCTGTGGGCCGTCCCCGGGAAAGACTGCCATCTATTAAGCGTGCTGGGAGCAGCGCTGCGGGCCGTCCCCGGGAAAGACTGCCATGTATTAAGCGTGCTGGGAGCAGCGCTGCGGGCCGTCCCCGGGAAAGACTGCCATGTATTAAGCGTGCTGGGAGCAGCGCTGTGGGCCGTCCCCAGGAAAGACTTCCACGTATTAAGCGTGCTGGGAGCAGCGCTGTGGGCCGTCCCCAGGAAAGACTTCCACGTATTAAGCGTACTGGGAGCAGCGCTGTGGGCCGTCCCCAGGAAAGACTTCCATGTATTAAGCGTGCTGGGAGCAGCGCTGTGGGCCGTCCCCAGGAAAGACTTCCATGTATTAAGCGTGCTGCGAGCAGCGCTGTGGGCTGTCCCCGGGAAAGACTGCCATGTATTAAGCGTGCTGGGAGCAGCGCTGTGGGCTGTCCCCGGGAAAGACTGCCATGTATTAAGCGTGCTGGGAGCAGCGCTGTGGGCCGTCCCCGGGAAAGACTTCCATGTATTAAGCGTGCTGGGAGCAGCGCTGCGGGCCGTCCCCGGGAAAGACTTCCATGTATTAAGCGTGCTGGGAGCAGCGCTGTGGGCCGTCCCCGGGAAAGACTGACATGTATTAAGCGTGCTGGGAGCAGCGCTGTGGGCCGTCCCCGGGAAAGACTGCCATGTATTAAGCGTGCTGGGAGCAGCGCTGTGGGCCGTCCCCGGGAAAGACTTCCATGTATTAAGCGTGCTGGGAGCAGCGCTGTGGGCCGTCCCCGGGAAAGACTGCCATGTATTAAGCGTGCTGGGAGCAGCGCTGCGGGCCGTCCCCGGGAAAGACTGCCATGTATTAAGCGTGCTGGGAGCAGCGCTGCGGGCCGTCCCCGGGAAAGACTGCCATGTATTAAGTGTGCTGGGAGCAGCGCTGCGGGCCGTCCCCGGGAAAGACTTCCATGTATTAAGCGTGCTGGGAGCAGCGCTGTGGGCCGTCCCCGGGAAAGACTTCCATGTATTAAGCGTGCTGGGAGCAGCGCTGTGGGCCGTCCCCGGGAAAGACTTCCATGCATTAAGCGTGCTGGGAGCAGCGCTGTGGGCCGTCCCCAGGAAAGACTGCCATGTATTAAGCGTGCTGGGAGCAGCGCTGTGGGCCGTCCCCGGGAAAGACTTCCATGTATTAAGCGTGCTGGGAGCAGCGCTGTGGGCCGTCCCCGGGAAAGACTGCCATGTATTAAGCGTGCTGGGAGCAGCGCTGTGGTCCGTCCCCGGGAAAGACTGACATGTATTAAGCGTGCTGGGAGCAGCGCTGTGGGCCGTCCCCGGGAAAGACTGCCATGTATTAAGCGTGCTGGGAGCAGCGCTGTGGGCCGTCCCCAGGAAAGACTGCCATGTATTAAGCGTGCTGGGAGCAGCGCTGTGGGCCGTCCCCGGGAAAGACTTCCATGTATTAAGCGTGCTGGGAGCAGCGCTGTGGGCCGTCCCCAGGAAAGACTGCCATGTATTAAGCGTGCTGGGAGCAGCGCTGTGGGCCGTCCCCGGGAAAGACTTCCATGTATTAAGCGTGCTGGGAGCAGCGCTGTGGGCCGTCCCCAGGAAAGACTTCCATGTATTAAGCGTGCTGGGAGCAGCGCTGTGGGCCGTCCCCGGGAAAGACTTCCATGTATTAAGCGTGCTGGGAGCAGCGCTGTGGGCCGTCCCCGGGAAAGACTGCCATGTATTAAGCGTGCTGGGAGCAGCGCTGTGGTCCGTCCCCGGGAAAGACTGACATGTATTAAGCGTGCTGGGAGCAGCGCTGTGGGCCGTCCCCAGGAAAGACTGCCATGTATTAAGCGTGCTGGGAGCAGCGCTGTGGGCCGTCCCCAGGAAAGACTTCCATGTATTAAGCGTGCTGGGAGCAGCGCTGTGGGCCGTCCCCGGGAAAGACTGCCATGTATTAAGCGTGCTGGGAGCAGCGCTGTGGGCCGTCCCCAGGAAAGACTGCCATGTATTAAGCGTGCTGGGAGCAGCGCTGTGGGCCGTCCCCGGGAAAGACTTCCATGTATTAAGCGTGCTGGGAGCAGCGCTGTGGGCCGTCCCCGGGAAAGACTTCCATGTATTAAGCGTGCTGGGAGCAGCGCTGTGGGCCGTCCCCGGGAAAGACTTCCATGTATTAAGCGTGCTGCGAGCAGCGCTGTGGGCCGTCCCCGGGAAAGACTTCCATGTATTAAGCGTGCTGGGAGCAGCGCTGTGGGCCGTCCCCAGGAAAGACTTCCATGTATTAAGCGTGCTGGGAGCAGCGCTGTGGGCCGTCCCCAGGAAAGACTTCCATGTATTAAGCGTGCTGCGAGCAGCGCTGTGGGCCGTCCCCGGGAAAGACTTCCATGTATTAAGCGTGCTGGGAGCAGCGCTGTGGGCCGTCCCCAGGAAAGGCTTCCATGTATTAAGCGTGCTGGGAGCAGCGCTGTGGGCCGTCCCCGGGAAAGACTTCCATGTATTAAGCGTGCTGGGAGCAGCGCTGTGGGCCGTCCCCGGGAAAGACTTCCATGTATTAAGCGTGCTGGGAGCAGCGCTGTGGGCCGTCCCCTGGAAAGACTTCCATGTATTAAGCGTGCTGGGAGCAGCGCTGTGGGCCGTCCCCGGGAAAGACTGCCATGTATTAAGCGTGCTGCGAGCAGCGCTGTGGGCCGTCCCCAGGAAAGACTGCCATGTATTAAGCGTGCTGGGAGCAGCGCTGTGGGCCGTCCCCGGGAAAGACTGCCATGTATTAAGCGTGCTGCGAGCAGCGCTGTGGGCCGTCCCCGGGAAAGACTTCCATGTATTAAGCGTGCTGGGAGCAGCGCTGTGGGCCGTCCCCGGGAAAGACTGCCATGTATTAAGCGTGCTGGGAGCAGCGCTGTGGGCCGTCCCCGGGAAAGACTTCCATGTATTAAGCGTGCTGGGAGCAGCGCTGTGGGCCGTCCCCGGGAAAGACTTCCATGTATTAAGCGTGCTGGGAGCAGCGCTGTGGGCCGTCCCCGGGAAAGACTTCCATGTATTAAGCGTGCTGGGAGCAGCGCTGTGGGCCGTCCCCGGGAAAGACTGCCATGTATTAAGCGTGCTGGGAGCAGGGCTGTGGGCCGTCCCCGGGAAAGACTTCCATGTATTAAGCGTGCTGGGAGCAGCGCTGTGGGCCGTCCCCGGGAAAGACTTCCATGTATTAAGCGTGCTGGGAGCAGCGCTGTGGGCCGTCCCCGGGAAAGACTTCCATGTATTAAGCGTGCTGGGAGCAGCGCTGTGGGCCGTCCCCGGGAAAGACTGCCATGTATTAAGCGTGCTGGGAGCAGCGCTGCGGGCCGTCCCCAGGAAAGACTTCCATGTATTAAGCGTGCTGCGAGCAGCGCTGTGGGCCGTCCCCGGGAAAGACTTCCATGTATTAAGCGTGCTGGGAGCAGCGCTGTGGGCCGTCCCCGGGAAAGACTGCCATGTATTAAGCGTGCTGGGAGCAGCGCTGTGGGCCGTCCCCGGGAAAGACTGACATGTATTAAGCGTGCTGGGAGCAGCGCTGTGGGCCGTCCCCAGGAAAGACTTCCATGTATTAAGCGTGCTGGGAGCAGCGCTGTGGGCCGTCCCCGGGAAAGACTTCCACGTATTAAGCGTGCTGGGAGCAGCGCTGTGGGCCGTCCCCGGGAAAGACTTCCATGTATTAAGCGTGCTGGGAGCAGCGCTGTGGGCCGTCCCCGGGAAAGACTGCCATGTATTAAGCGTGCTGGGAGCAGCGCTGTGGGCCGTCCCCGGGAAAGACTTTACACCATATTGTGTGATGGAAATGCAGGAAGATGTTTTCGATGTTGGCGATGGATAATCTCCCTGGGAAGGTCTGTACGTCTTGGAAACGATGTCTGAAGGTCTGGAAATGTTTATTTTACTAACAGTTGAAGAATGCGCCTCTGAGCCACCTGTGCTGAAGCAGGGACTGATTGAGCCACCTGTGCTGAAGCAGGGAAATCCTGAAAACCTGACCTGTAGAGGGGGTGGGATCGGGTGCACTGGCGTTGAGCACCTCTGGGTTAGTGGAACTGCACCTATAAATCTACCTCCGGTGCTTTTTATTGGCAATTAGGCGACTCCTGGTGGCCAAGATGAGTACTTCATTCCTGACATTACTGTCCTGTCTGTCTGTTTCCTTGTAAAGTAAGGCTGAGGCCATAGAAGGCACGTCCAGGCTGAGTCCATAGAAGGCACGTCCGTGCTGAGCCGTGCGGACGCTCCGCGCTGAGCCCCTGCATCATCCATGAGGATGTCTTGAGAGGGGACTCATGCGAGCGTCCGCAGGCGTGCTGAGGCGCTGGATTTTTCAGCCGACAGCCAAACTGTTTTTCAGAGCGCTGTCGACTGAAAATATCCAATCAGCGCGGAGCAGCGTCAACGTCACGGCGCCGTGATGTCGGTGCGTCGCGGGCGGTTGGCCCACCGACGTTACTGCCCCGCCTCCCTCAGTCTCCCCCCGCCTCCGATCGCGCCCGCTGGCTTGCCTGCATGGGCATGAAATCGCGCAGATTTCAGCAGGCGAGCCTCAGCGTCAGCGCGCCTCAGCCCTGCTACCCCCCTCTATGGCCCCAGCCTAATTCTGCTGCCATCAGACCCTAAATAATGACAAGAAACACTAGATATTATTACAATTACCCGGTACAAATAACAATGTCGCCATTATTCACATAGAAAAACCATAACATTTTTCTCTTTAACCTGTTTTTTTTTATATATATTAAACTAGTAGATAACCCGAATATAAGGGGCAGATGTCATTTTCATACACTTCTCACAATCCTGTATCCGGAGCACCAAAAGTAATCTGCTTTATTATATAATAAAATGCCACGATAATGTGTATTGTGAGATTTTTTTTTTGTAGAGTCTCTAGGATTTAAATAATATTCTGACCATCCCCCTTTATTTGGTCACGGTGACAGACCCAAGAAGAGATTTTTCACTCCCCCCTTCCCCCTCCATCACCCTAGTTTATTTGGTCATGGAGACATCAGACTAACCCCCTCTCCTGTCACTCCCTTTCATCATCCCCCCTCTAGTGACCCTCACGCCCCTGCCCTTTCACTGACTCTTGTTACCCCCTTCTATTTGCGCTTGATGATGTCAGACTAAACTCCCCTCTCCTGTCACTCTTGGTCAGGGTGATGTCAGACTGAAGAAGGTCGTTTTGTTTTTTTAGATGACAGAGTAATCTAATGTTCACCCAATACAAAAACAAAAAAACATCCCAAATTCAACGGTGTCCCTTGTTAGAATAAGCTGCACTTACATGTTCTCGCTACCTCCATCAGGGCCGCAGACAGTGTTCCCGGGACCCAGGACTAGATTTTCTACTGCGTGTTTAGCGTTGCTAGACGGCTTCGCCAAAAATACTGGACACAATGGTGAAAAGGTGCAACGCGCCCGAGATACACCCGCACAACTCTCGCACCTCTCTCCACTCCATGCTGTTTCCTCCTCCTTAGCCCCACCCCAGGCTCCTGCCACACGCTTCTGATTGGCTGCTGCTGGGTAATGCCGGCTCGGGGCTTACACCAGAGGCCGGGCCCGCTGCAGGGGTGAGAGAGCTGGGGCCCGATAGCCGGAAGTAGATGTTGGGCCCAACCTCTTGCCGGCCTAACTTCTAGCACAGATCGGCCGGGCCCCCCGTAGCCAGCGGGCCCAGGACAGCTGTCCCCGCGCCCCCCATCAGTGGCCCTGTCCTCCATCGGTCTTCAGGATGTTGAGGTAAGCACGCTGATGCTGGCACAACTGTATATCCTCCACCCCTGCTCCATTCTACCCCCAGCTGTTTGTTTCATGGTTTCCATTTGTGTTTGTTTTTGCCCCTCTGGGATTGCCGAGACTAAAGCTGTACCTGTGGCAGGTAAGGAAAGATTATTGGGGAATCAAGTTCCTGTTCCCAGCACATCCCAGGCAAGGAAGGAGGCTGGGGCACTGCAAGCGTGTTGCTGGGAAAAGGCTCAGGAACCCGACTTGATGAAAAGATCTATAATGCAGCTTCATTCAGTCACGGGCAGTTTAAAGCACGGACAAGACAAGAAAAAGCCCCCCCACCGCTAAGGGGCTTTGTCACTGCAGCCACATCTCACTCTCTAGAGCCAGGGTGCGCAAACTTTTCAGTCTGCGCCCCCCTCCCTGCTTGCGTCCCCCCCCCTCCTTACCTCGTCTCCGGCATCAAATGACACTGCAAGGTCAAATGACACTGCATCGCCAAAGACAAAGGAAGGGAAGTTGCAGAGACCTCACACGATCCCCCAGCATTTTATTTGAATGCCTTGGGGGAAGAGCGCGGGGCCTCTGTAATCGTCGTGCCCCCCCTGGGAAATCTTGCACCCCCCCCATTTTGCGCCCCCCCATGCTCAAGAGCAGAAGACCGCTTGCACTATTTTCTCCTGTTCCCATCACAGACTGGCTTCTGGCCGTCTCCCATACGTAGATGGAAACTACGCTTGCGCCGAAAAACCAGTGGCCGCCACTGTGTACGTGCATAGTGCGCGCACGTGCACGGCGACCAATGCGCGGCGAGACAAACTGTTTTGTTTGGGCTGAACGACGGGCGGGTCACGGGAGCTGTTCGCTCAATGAGGGCGAACCAGCTCCGGGACGTCACGGCTGCGCCCCCACCCACCCTGACACACCTCCCGTTCGCCTCTGCCTGCAGGACAGGAAATCTCTCCTGCTGCAGGCGAGCGTGCGCCAGCACCAGAGCACGCTTCCACTATGGCTGAGGCCTAACTCGGGATGATTCTGAGCCATTAACCCTGGTATAATTTTCTCTGGCGGAAACACAGGAGTTAAGAGCAGATAAGGACCATGTGTCCCACGAGCCTTACCCAACTCTGCTGGCCACCTTCCACCTCCAGAGCAAGCTCTACTTACTACAGGTCTCCAGCAGCTGCTGGATCTATCCAATCAGCGGTGGAAGAGTTAACACTTCTAGTAAAAACATATTTTCTAAGAGTTGTCCAACTGCAGATGGCGGGATTGGAATTAAATTACTGATGGGAATTCTAGTAATAAAAGCAGATTGTAATATACCTTAGCACAGGGGCGCGCAAACTTTTTGAGCTGCAGCCCCATTCCCGAGAGCCGCAGCGTTCGCGCCCCACCCCCCCGTCTCCCAAAGGCTCGGCCTCAAATGTCATCGCGGGTCATGTGACATCACGTGACCCCACCACGTCATTTGAAGCCTTGTTGCCATGGCGACGCGTCGCCGAAGACCCGGCTGGCAGCAGGTGAGTTACAGGGGCCTCACGCCTCCCCCAGCATTTAAATGTCGTGGGGAAGAGCGCGGGGCCTCTGTAACCGCCCACACCCTCCCTAGAAATTGTCCCCCCCCCAGTTTGCGCACCGCTGCTGGCACTTAGTGAGTATATTGTGGCAAATCGTCATCAAGTTCTCCAGAGGAAAAGACCAGAACACATTTAGGATGAGAAGGGCCAACCGCTTATAATGTCAATTTAGGTTTTCAAGTCTTTAAATGTATTTCAACATTTTGCAAGCATAGCATACATAGTAAGTACACACACACACACACACACACACACATATTATACACACACACGTTTGTGTTTCATTGTGAAAAGCTGCACTTAGCTGTCTAAGCAACTAGTATGAAAAGGAGCCGAGTCCAAGGGTCACATCCAGGACCTTGGTGAGTAACAAGCGGGCCGCAGGCCAAAAGTGGAAGAGCCCTGCCCTACTGTATAGTATATGTAGCCATGCTGTAAAATGGTCTGCAGTTTTCTCTCCTGCTGGCAGTAAGCCTGGTAAGTTACAGGGTTGCCAGCAGTAATCATGGAGGTTTGCCCTCACACCCTGGTGAGGTGCCCTATGTATGGATGGGAGTGGCTACATGCTCTGAGTCCACCGTTAGTGACCTCAGAGATGTGCCTGCCCCCTGAGGGATATAAGGCACAGCACTGCTCAAAGTTAGTTGTTGGAGTAAGGAACAAGTCTGGGTTGAGACTTGGGAGTGAGTGGCCCACTAGTGCTGTAACTAGTGGCCCCATTCTATGTTAAATAGCATCAAGCTGACAAGGCCATACTGTGTCCAGGGACCTGGCACAGGGGTGATCTCCCCGAGGGGAGGGCATACCTTTCTAAAGGATAGCACAGCAAGATGTGTGGCTAAGCTAATCACTGTAAGGGGCAGTTGGCCCACACCACAAGCCACAATAAAGACAACCTTGATCAAAGACATTCTTATGTGTGAGTCTGGAGTTACTCTACAGAGGATGGCACCACAGAGGAGTTCCTCATCAGAACCATCTCCTTGCGGACGCAGAGATCCTGATGAGGTGGAGGCGCTGCACTGGATATAGGTAGGACTCATGCACACTACCTCAGCTGCCTGTCTGGGATGGTAATCCCCACACAACATCATGCGGGAGACTCAGGAGTCCTGTTGCCAACAGGTGCACCACCAGACACAACCATGTAATGGGGACTGGTTAGACCACAGGGGCCAATGTGAGATTGGGTGGGTCAGACAGGCCAGAAAATCCGTTACATATAATACAAACGTTGATAAATATCTGGTTTTATATAGCATCACCTTTTCCATTTCAAAGACCTTTGCAATTATACCCGAAAGGCGTGTCCTGGTAGCACATTTTGTTTTTGGATCGCTAAGTCTCCTAGGAGCAAGAAGGGGGACGGGGAAAGTAGCATTACCAAATTAACTTGGTCAGTTTGGTAACAGACCACGTCAATTTAGTTATTTACCAAATTGGCATGAATGGGAGTTCACGTGTAGTAAGTGTCCTGATCGGCACGATCACACCGTAATAAATAACGATAAGTAATTGCTTTTGATCCACTCACGTGTTCATGGCTGAGTCTGGAATCAGGCTTTGGATGAGACAGGATTACCTTCCATTTAGTTTTTATTGTACATGAGCTTTCAAGGGCTCTGCTGTTCGTAAGCATCTTTGTCCAAGTTTTCAACATAAAGCTCTCTCCTCCTTCAGACGCCATGACCAATTATACCAGATACACTCACTGAGAAAACATTAGGACTTAACATTGTTTACTGAACTTAAATCATGTATTTCCTCAAATGTTATTCCAGTATGATGTATGTTCAGGCATTCCTCTACAACAAGTAGTTAAAACAGCAAGAATTACAGTCCTGGCACAACTGAAGGTCAAATGGACTATGTACGTGAGGAAGTCCAGATTGATGCTCAAGGCTACACCACCTCTTATGGGTAAGAAAAATGTACAATATCAACGAGAAATGCCCGGGGAATGTCTGAAAGAAACACTTGGTCCTCTAACATACAGTTATTTCTTACACAGCAACAGCGACGTTTCAAGGCCTCCAAACCCCTTTGTCAAAGTGCCAAAGAACAGACATCTTTTTATATAAAGGCAGTGTGGTCCCATAACTAAAACCTGCGAAAGGGGGAAGCGCCATCTTGCAACCAAAGCCCTGGAGACCGGCACGTGCGAGGCCATTTGCGGCGTGGGCGTTGGCTGGTTCAGAAGGTGTCTCTGCCAAGAGCTGCTGCTGGAACTCGAATTCACTCATCGTAATATTGGGCAAATTTGGAGTTCTTCATTCTGGAAACCTACACAAACTTTGCATAAATAAATCATCAGACCCATATTTTCATCAGAACAGCATTGTTTCAGACCAGGCTGCTGAGAGACATAGATATATCCACCAAATAGGTAGGCCTGCACTCTTCAGGAGACCTGCAAGTCTGGGTTGATGTAGAAGTCCAGCTTAGCGGAGCTCGCCTTGGCCACTCCAGCCATCTTCCTGCTCTGGAACGTGGGCGGAGCTCCCCGCCGGCCCTATTGCTTGCCCATGTCTTTGGCCCTCCCGGTCGCAGCCTCCACGGCGTTCATCACCGTGGCCCTCAGCCCACCCTTCTCCAGCTCGTGAAGACCGTAGATCGTGGTCCCCCCAGGGGTACACACGTCGGTGCGAAGCTTGGCTGGGTGGTCTCCGGTCTGCAAAATCATCTTTGCCGCCCCCTTCAGTTATAGAAGCAGAAATAAACAAAAAAACTCAACACATGGCGTCCTCTGATAGTTCCATTCCTGCACGTTTGATGCTGCATTTTAATACCATATATAACATCCCTTATGTTTTCTCTCATGTCACATGTATACTGAAGTAAGTAGCTATGGGGACGCCCTACCAGAACGGGACTTTTAGACACGACCCTTTCGCCGTCCGGCCACCGGGGGACAGTAGGCCGCTGGCCGTTTCAGCCCTGAGGTAAGGCGACTAGAATTTGGTTAACGGTTAATGTGCTAGAGCACACAGTACCTGCGGCAGCCAAATGTCCCGGCGGTGGCGAAACAGCCGCGGCGAAATGTCCTAGACCGAGCCCTGCAATGTGTGGAAGCTAAGAAGGGACTTAGTAGTGAGGCCGACGTATGAAGCCCTGGTAACTAGTAACTGGGGCCTTACTGCACAATAAACCGTATCCTCGCTGTTGGAATCTGCATTGAATTTGGAATGTAAGGAATTAATTGGCGAAGCTTCATACAGACACAGCCCGACTCATTACCTGTTCTGAAGAGATAAGATCTACTATAGGCTAAAGCTGTAAAATTCCAGGCGTTATTGAAATCCCTGCTCTCTGATTGAATAATGCCAGGAATTTTAACCATTCAGTCATGCCTGGAATTTTTGCAGCTTGCAATGTGTTTATTTCCAGCCAATCAGCTTTCAGAACATCTCTGAGACAGGGCAGGGGATTGGCCAGATAGCAGCAGCAGGCAGTGACTCCTCCCCCTCCCTCCGTGAACACGGCTTCATTTTGAGTTGAGGAGCGAGAGAGAGAGTTTTTGTGTAGCTGCACAGTAAGTAAGTGGCTGCCTGCAGTTTGCTTGTGGCTTCTGTTTCTGTGTATAGCTGCAGTGTGTGTGTGTGTGTGTGTGTGTGTGTGTGTGTGTGTGTGTGTGTGTGTGTGTGTATATATAGCTGCAGTGTGTGTGTGTGTGTGTGTGTGTGTGTATATAGCTGCAGTGTGTGTGTGTATATATAGCTGCAGTGTGTGTATAGCTGCAATGTGTGTGTGTGTGTAGCTGCAGTGTGTGTGCAAGTAGCTGCAGTGTAGGTGTGTGTAGAGCTGTAGTGTGTATAGAGCTGGTGTGAGTGTGTATGTGTACACACAGAGGGGGTGGCAGTGTGTGGATATAGATAGCTGCAGTGTAAGCGTATATAGAGGAGCTTTAATGTATTTACCATTTTATTTTAATAAAAACTAAATCTATATAACTATACAAAAGTGTCTATTATTTATTAAATAAGCCTACATTTAGCTTATAATAGTAATAATCCCCTCAGAACAGGGCATTACTGGCCAATAATGTCCTGGCTGGGTTAAAGTCCCTCGGCTTCGCCTCGGGCCTTCAACTCTTCCAGCCAGGGCATTATTGGCCAGTAATGCCCTGTTCTGAGGGGATTATCACTTAATTATATCCAAACATGTATGGATGCATGATAGATAGATATCGCGTGACATAATATAAATAAAACATAATGGGAAGAAGCACTTCAGGCATAAAAGTAACATTAGGAAAAGGAGTCCCGAAGAGCTTACAATCTAATTGGTAGGTAGGAAGAAGGAGGGCGTTCTGGTAAGTGCGTCTGCAGGGGGCCAAGGTCAGTGTATGAGGTGTAAAGTATCAGCCACAGAGCTACTCATATGTTTTGTTACGGAGGTGTGTTTTAAAGTTAGGTTTTAAAGGTGGATAGAGCATTGAGGAGGAGGGTATTCCCGAGGTGTGGGACAGTAAGTGAGAACGGTTCTAGGTGGAAGAGGGCTTTAGATACAAAACAAAAGGGTAGACAGAAGACAACCATGAGCAGAACAAACTAAAATCGGGCAGGTATATAGCGTTAAATTAGGGCTGAGATGCAAGGAGGGGCAGAAGAGTGTATAACCGTAAAAGAGAGGAGAATTTTGTAAGTGATACGGAGTTTGATAGGAAGCGAGGAGAGGGAATTCAGCAGGGGAGACGCTGAGACAGATTTAGGAAAGAGTAGAGTGATTCTGGCAGCAGCGCTTAGGATAGATTGTAGGGGAGACAGGTGAGAGGCAGGAAGGCCGGACAGCAGGAGGTTACAGTAATCGAGACGGGAGAGAAAGGGGGCCTGAGTCTTTAGCAGTAGAACAACAGAGGAAAGGGCGAATCTTTGCAATGTTATGAACATTACCTCGGAAAAGTCTGCGTTATAATGAGGTATCCTGTTATTCTGGCGAATGTCCGAGCTACATCTGTACATTTCATGCATATCAGTTATCTGCTTATTAAGCACCTTCTACCTGGCTGGTTGTTTGACGCCATCCCCTAGAAAACTCCAGCTCATGTCCTCTTACTATCCCATATAACTCTCAGATTACTCACTGCTACACGAGGGGTTAATTTTCCCTGGCATGGTCAATTTAAAAGCAAAAAAAAAACCAAAAACACACCTCCAGCCTGAAACCCTTCGCTGTCAGTTACCCGATAACATACAGATAAAGTGAACACGTGTACACAGCCCGAGGTTAGATATACATGGGTGACGTCCTGCACACGGTGTGAGAGAACGGGTGTGGCACGGGTTTCTGTAATGTTTCGATTCGAGGCGGACCCTCAATAAACTGCTTGGGTGGGCATCGTTAGGATGATGTCACTGCATCATTATTGGAACAGTGCGCACTTACCAGCAGTGTCTGAGCTGCGATCTGATTGGCTAAGGCGCTGGGCATACCCATCTTAACAGCACCGTCTGCTAAAGCTTCAGCAAACATGTAAACCTTAAGTGAAAGGGGAAAAAGCAGGATCCCATCAGATACCAGGTACCCCAACATTGTGGCGTAAGAAGAATTGAAGACACGGCTATGGAGACACAAACACGCGTTGTTATAATAACGGGGTGCTCTGGAAACCAGTGTACAAAAGATAGGATACGGAATAATAGAAAATAAAGATATATACGGAATAATAGAAAATAAAGCTATAAAGTAAAATGTATTATATGCCAATCAGCGTTTCGGACCCAATATATCTCTCCGGAGACGTGAGCACTGTCCTCTGGAGACTATATCTCTCTCCGGAGACGTGAGCACTGTCCTCTGGAGATTATATCTCTCTCCGGAGACGTGAGCACTGTCCTCTGGAGATTATATCTCTCTCCGGAGACGTGAGCACTGTCCTTTGGAGATTATATCTCTCTCCGGAGACGTGAGCACTGTCCTCTGGAGATTATATCTCTCTCCGGAGACGTGAGCACTGTCCTCTGGAGATTATATCTCTCTCCGGAGACGTGAGCACTGTCCTCTGGAGATTATATATCTCCCCGGAGACGTGAGCACAGTCCTCTGGAGGTTATATATCTCTCTCTTTCTCTCTCTGGAGACGTGAGCACTGTCCTCTGGAGGTTATATATCTCTCGGAGACGTGAGCACCGTCCTCTGGAGGTTATATATCTCTCGGAGACCTGAGCACTGTCCTCTGGAGGTTATATATATATATATCTCTCTGAAGACATGAGCACTGTCCTCTGGAGATTATATCTCTCTGGAGACGTGAGCAGTGTCCTCTGGAGGTTATATATCTCTCGGAGACTTGAGACGTGAGCACCGTCCTCTGGAGATTATATATCTCTCGGAGACGTGAGCACTGTCCGCTGGAGGTTATATATCTCTCGGAGACGTGAGCACTGTCCTCTGGAGGTTATATATCTCTAGGGAGACCTGAGCATACTCAGACTTTTTACCTACGTGCAAGAACATCAGGATACAGATATAAATGGCTCGACACTCACTGGACTTGGGGGGTTGGGGGAGGAAAGAAATAGTGTTTATTAACAAAGGGTCCGTACCCCGCCCCCCTCCGCACCACCACTTAGAACATATCAAACCCAATATCATTATTTTTGCCTGAAACGAGTTGTAGTTGGAAACATTGCACTGGGCTGCTATGAAATTAGTGGATGGTCCGTGGGGCCTCACGTGACTAAGTCAGGGGTTATCGTGAGTCCGATTGAGGAATGGTGGTGGGTACTTACATAGGCCACTCCGCTGCCGCTCAGTCCCGTGTGGATATCGATGTAGGACTCCGGCGTCTCCTCGCACAGCCCGCACTCAGACATCAGGCCCTTCAGCACGTCGGCCTCCTGCTGCCCAGCACAGCGCCCGCGGGCAAACACAACAGCCCCCGCCTGCACCACGCAGGGCAAGTTGGGCATCATCCGAAGCACTTTCGTCCCGACAGGGAGAAGCTGAGGATAAAAGGGGCACCCCAAAATATTTTACATGTGAAACCCAATTACTGACCAAAGTATCAGAAACACGCGCTCTTTCTCCAGCGCTTTTATAGCAACGGTGCTTGATTTTTTGGGGGGTATCTGCCCTGAGAAGAGCTTACAATCTGTATTTTTCTGGCCTGAAGAACAGGGAGATAAAGCGACTTCTGCAAGGTCACAGGGAGCCGACCCCGGGATTTGAACCAAGCTCCCCCGCTGGTGAAGTCAGCCTGAGCCTTTACTCGCCGAGCCTGAGCCTTTAATCGCTGAGCCTGAGCCTTTACTCGCCGAGCCTTTACTCGCTGAGCCTGAGCCTTTACTCGCTGAGCCTTTACTCGCTGAGCCTGAGCCTTTACTCGCTGAGCCTTTACTCGCTGAGCCTGAGCCTTTACTCGCTGAGCCGTGCGACTCCTGTTCGGACGAACTACCCAGCATATTAGGAGGCGGTTTGCGGGGTGGGTAAGAAGAGGAGCGGCCGCTGCTCTTGGGGAGGCTTCCAGCGCTGTCTGCACAGAAGTTGATTGACTTATCGCCCTGACATTGCTCCCTTTAGTTTCCCCACTGCCGTTTAACAGAGGGGCGAGGGAGAAATACGTGGCTGCAATCTCATAGGGTATTCCCGTGGCATCAGTGGGTGGTCCTGTACCAAGGCAGTGAGCACCAGTTAGAGAAGGGAGATGGGCAGCCAAAAAGGTAAAAGGATTCTTCTTCTACAAATATTCCCTATTCATGTAAAAGAAGTATTTTTAAATAATCTTTTAAAGTTTGGAATTTATTTATATTCAGTTTCAACGAAGACTTCAAGTTGCAAATGTAAGGAATCGGGGAGCATGTCCCTTGCGGCGTGTTCCCTCCTTACCGCCTGCTGCGCAGCATCCTGCTGCAAGCGGTCGGAGAGCGCGTTCCTCATGGCGCGCTTCCTCCTTGCCTCCCGCTGTAGTCTCCCGCGCACCTTACAGAGCGCGCGCCCAAGGAGGGCTTTCAAGGATTACACGGAGCTTGGCTCCGCCCCTCCACTGGTACCGCGCAGCGCGTGCACACACGTGACGCGCGTGCACCGCTCCCCAGCTGCGCGTCAACACTAATTGCTTCCCAACCTGGTGCAGCCTATCCCTGCTTCTGCGGAGGCCACGCCTCCACTCCTGCCCTCACTCCTATTCGTCAGCTCTCATATATATGCTCAGCCTTTCCTTCTTTGGCTGAGCATAGTTCATGGTAGCCTTGTATTCCCACGTCCCTGCCTTGCCTCTGTTGTGCTTTAACCCTCTGCTGTTTATCTCTTCTGTGTACTGACCCGGCTTGACTTTAGGACCTATCTCTGGATTACAGACCCCGGCTTGCCTCTGACCATCCGCTATTCTCCATCCCTGACCACGGCTAATCGGACCAACTACCTTCCTACTGGCTCCAACCCCAGACCACGGCACCCCGGACACGGACTACTCTCCTGGCACCTACCTACGACCTCGGCAAGTATTAAGCCTAACCCACTCTCTCAAGCCAGGCACAGTTTCATACTTTCCCACCTCAGTACCGGGGTCCCACCTTGTTCATGGTGAGCGCAAGCATTACAGCAAATTCCCCACAACTGTGAAACGGGGGTACGTCCACCGCCGGATTAGCACTTTGAGAGGCCCTTGTTGGATATTCCTTTTGATTATTACATTGTAATCCCCCTTTGTGTGATTGATAAAGGCAGGTGCTACATAACATTATTTCTGATGGTAACCAATGTTCAGTAGATAATATTAGAGGGAGGCTATTTGAAGGAAAGACGTGTGACTAATTCCAAAGATATAGATTGAGATAGATGATATGACCGAGAGCTGTCTTGGGTTATCACAGAAAGATTTGCTCATAAGATGCAACACGTCACACCGACAATGGTGGTTTGTAAATCTGACGCATTGCATTCTCCTTGGCCAATCGGAAGCCGCGGCTCGTGCCCGTGGGTAGGACACGAGCACGCTCCAGTGAACACCGCTGGCATCTTACCCCTCCCAGGCTGTGCACAAGCCAGGAGAGAAGAGAAGAGGCGGCGTTGCAGGCGGACCGGAACCAGGAAGGACAGAGACCGTCAACATAAGCTGGGAATCTATCCCAACATCAAACAAATCAATATATTTCTAGAATTGGCCGGGACGCGAGATATATAAAGTCACCATAATGGGACCGACCCACCGATGCATCTATACCAGTAAGAATGAGCTGGTTACCATTTTTAAGTTGACCCTCTTTGTTGCCAAAGAGGTCTGTTTTATTTATTTATAAAAATGTGTTACCAGGAAGTAATATACATTGAGAGTTACCTCTCGTTTTCACGTATATGTCCTGGTGTTTTAAATGGTGTTAAAACTGTAGCAGCTGGGAAGGACACGTGCCCTGGAACAGGATCCATATTTCTGTTCACCCCCCCCCCCTTTGCAGCTTCTGCTTGTCAGCTCCTTATTTCAGCTGCATGTATATTTGCTCTGAAAACACACAGTGCCTGTGGAACTGATACATTTGTTGCATTTGGGCTTTCCAGTTAGCTCATAATCAGGTTGTCTTGGCAATCCCCTTAATCTCCCTGGTTTAGTGGAGTTTCCCTTACTCCCCTGTCTGTATTCACAGATAGTCTCACCCTCAGACTATTCCTGTTCCCAGAAAGCCATATACTTCCTTTTCACACTGGACACTGAGTGAGTGAGTACCTTCATGCTATTAGCCCCAGCAAGGCCTTTCTGTTTTTACCCACGCCTTACCCGGTGATACACAGCACTGCTAGAGAAGCACTCTCTACCACACTACTCCATCTACAAGAACCCTTTGTTTCCTTGACTTTGCAATAAAACTAAGAAAGACAAAAGGACTTGTCGTGCTTTGGTAGAGGGAAGGCATGAGTTAAGCTAACTGGAGCTATTCATACATTACACGTGACCCTGGTTCCAGGATAACATGCGAAGGGTCCTTGAATGCCAACTACTGACTACTGGAATACCCAGAATCCTTTGTTTGTGCATCTCGTCGGGACTATTGTCCCAAAACTCACCTTTTCCAGGGTTAGTATCGGGACTCCAGCTGCCATCGAAATGATCACGTGGTCAGGGGTCACCGCAGAGAATATTTCTTCCAGGACGCCGGGAATTATGTGAGGTTTTGTGGCCAGGAAAACCACTTTACAGTCGGACACCACGGTATTGTTGCAATGAGTGGTACAGCAGCCACTGCCCTAAATATCAAAACATGTAAGGCCTTGATCAGTAGGTTATTTTCAGAGTCAAATTGAGCAACATTATGAGTTTTTATATGGCACCAACCATGTGCACTGTGCTTTACAATAACAATATGCAGACAACTTCATATACATTTTCAGTTCGTGTCAAAAGGAGGTTGCAACAAGGCAGTTTGTGTCTGGGAGTAAGGAACATGTGAATAAAAAGTGACTAAATTTCACAAATATTAGTTCATTTTTTGGCCCCGGAGGTAATGCGGCTTTAGGTATTTCAGATTGTTTTCTTCAAAGTAAGTTTTTGATGTATAGAAAGCTAAAAGGGCGCCGTGAAGTGAAAACAATAGATTTTTCCTCTACTTGACCTATACCCATAAATACTTTGATTACCCAAGTGTTTTGCAAGAAGTTAAAAGTTTGAGACCTAATGCCCATCTGTGGAAGAGTTTGGACTTCAACAGACCGCAAAGTGGCATGGTGACCTGTAACATTGTCCGTGTCTATACCAGGGGGTCACCAACTCCAGTCCTCAAGGGCCACCAACTTTATTGACACTTACAAGATGTCCATGGCAGTATGAGGCCAACTCTTACGCGTTTCGCGTTGACAAAGCGCCTGTGGGGCACAACACACTTTAGAGTTTGCCTCATGCTGCCATGGACATCTTGTAGGTGTCAAAGTTTAACCAAGAAAACGGGGATGATGCCCAAACAAGCAGTGCTCAGAGTGTGCAGATGGAATACATATGATATGTCACAGTTCACAAGTCACTCTATCCGGTAATAGCTGAGAGGTTTGTTTGAACAGTGTACAGTCCAGCCACTGAAGCCCCTAATGTGAAGCGAGACACATAGTGTAGTGACATTAAGAGGGGATGTCTATCAGATGCCAAAGAATTGACAAGCTCTAGACCCCCTCTCTGTACACCACACATGGAACTCAAACTCCTGGGGTAATAGATCCAAATATCGTATAATACTCTTTGATAAAGCGCTACTACACGCGAAACGCGTCAGAGTTTATCTTGTGGGTTCATCTCATACATTTTTACCCGTTTGTCAATGGCCTCATAACCGTTTTTATACCAATTTTTTGAGTGATTCAGCCTTATTATCTTCACACGGCAGTGCACTGCCTACTCCTTCCCCTACGGGACTTCACTTCCGGGTCAAAGTTTAACCAGCAGTGCTTTCTAACCCATTTGTTCATTGACAGAGCTGCGGGCCTTCACGTTCCTGCCTTGCACCCGGATCTTCCCGTCTTCACTCCCTTTCGGAAGCGCACCCAAGGAGTTAAGACGCGATGGGCCTTGCGCAGTGGCGAATTTCGGAAATCCACCTCCCCTAGGCACTTACATATGCCGCCCTCCTCCTCCTTCCGATTTGCAGTGTCACCCAAGTGAAGTCACACGGTGTCTCGTTGCCATGGCAACGCAACATCATGCCATCACTTGACGCAGCGACGTCACGTGGCCAAGGCGACGAGATGCCGTGTGACGCCACGTTAGTGACGATGATGCTGCGAGTCGGACGGAGGCGGAAAGGAAACCGCAAGGAGGCGCCCGGCATAAGCAAGCGACTTCCCATCCCGAGAGCGCGGCAAATGTATATGGGGGCGGACATCGTTGCCGCCCTAGCCCCGGGCACAAACAGACCTAATGGGGAATCTGCCCCAGGTCTTGTGAGTAACAACTTTCTTTAAAACTTGCCTTTGGAAGAGAACGCTGTGCGGATACAGAATTGGAAGTCGTGTCCGTTCCAAACCAAGGACATCATGTTTTCATGCTCTCAGAGAACGGGACATTAGAGCCATCAGACGGGTGGGGAAGGGTTGTGGACTAACTGATCGATTCCCTGGTCCTCCTCCCCACTATACCTCATTCAGCACCGAGTGCTATTAACCCTCGAGTAGCCACATGTTTCCTGCACATCGGACCATGTCATGTTCATGAAGAGAGCGTGACCCATTCATCTTCCTCCAATATCTCCCATACAGTCTATAGTACTAATAGGGACTTACTGTATGATGTGTATCCACAATCGCCGACATATCCTAAATCCACTTTGTAGCACCGATTATGGACTTTGCTCTTCTCTTGTACCATAGGGTTTTAAGGATATCCCTGCTTCAGCACAGGTGGCTCAATCAGAATGACTGCACCACCTGTGCTGAAGCAGGGAAATCCCCAATACCTGGCGGCGGCCCTTGAGGACTGGAGTTGGCCTCCCCCCGGCCTTATACCATCAAACTGCTGCGTCCAATTAATGTATATCCACGTGACGATAAAAAGTGCGCATGAAACGCCGGGTCACTCTGGTGCGACCCCTTCTCTGTCACTGCGTACAGGGGGGGGGGAGGGACAAGCAGGCGTGTTCAGTTTGATCTTTCTGATGTGAGAGGAGGGGGCGTCAGTTTGCGGTGCAGAGTTTGTTCACGGCGTTTGTTTCCGTCCCTTCCGAGTGCCGTTCTACCTTGTATTACACCGCGACCACTGTCCTGCCCTCGTATTACGCGTCTATGACGTCACTGCGCCCTGCTCTGGAGAAACGGCAGTGGTTGTGTGACCCGCCCCTCACTGCGCAGGACATCAGCCTGCGCAGGAAGTGCCCCGCCGCTCACCTTGAGTTTCCCCAGGTTCCGGTCCGTGGGAGCGCTCACCAGCACGTTCTGGGCTTGGATTTTACCTTCGGAAGGAAACAACAAAAACAACATGAATACCTTCATTGTATTAACCCCATCAGTGCTGCGCCTCTGAATAACACGCAGAGAATGTATACACAGGCCCCCGAAACCTGGCGAAGCAGAGAAATAACGGGGTGCTTTATTCAAGCCTTTCATCGATGTCTCGGTCCCTCCGTAGGGGCCGGGTCACAGGGAACATCGATGTAAGGATTAAAAAAAGCACCTATATTTTACATAAGGGAAGTGCCGGCACTCTTTGCTGTTTTTGTATTCGCGCCACACTGTTGCAGTCTGATGTGAAGCACCCCGTTATTTTCCTGTTTAGCCAGGGTTCAGCACGCCTCCAGCGCGTGAGAGATCTGACCTGTTGGGGGAGGGTCGCCAGGGAAGAGGGTACAAGGATAACCGGGTCTGAAACCCTTGGGATGTAAGAAGGGAAAGCAACACACTTATATGCTCTGGTTAAACACACCGTATTAAATGAGAAGTCCCGAACAATGTGTACTAATGGCAGTGACAGGGTTAAGGGGTCAGTCCCTCCTAGGGGCAAAGTGTACTAATGGCAATGACATGTTTAAGGGGTCAGTCCCGCCTAGGGGCAAAGTGTACTAATGTCAGTGACAGGGTTAAGGGGTCAGTCCCTCCTAGGGGCAAAGTGTACTAATGGCAGTGACAGGGTTAAGGGGTCAGTCCCGCCTAGGGGCAAAGTGTACTAATGTCAGTGACAGGGTTAAGGGGTCAGTCCCGCCTAGGGGCAAAGTGTACTAATGGCAGTGACACGTTAAGGGGTCAGCCCCGCCTAGGGGCAAAGTGTACTAATGGCAGTGACAGGGTTAAGGGGTCATCTCTGAGTGATTGATGCCTGTTTCAGCCAAACCAGACACCTTTAAGTATTCTAAAATCACTATATGAAAAAGTGCGTTAGTAAACACGCTGAGCTGAGACTCGGGGGGGGGGGGGGGAGATTCCTTCCGGCTGCTCTCTTCTGTCTGATGTCACTGTGTGTTCAACAAGAGTTTGCGCTGGCAAAGCCCCTCGCTCTCTTCCCTTTATGGGTTTTCCGATAAGGGCAGGCTGGGATAAGGGGAAATAAAACACTTAAATGGACAAACACCTCCCCCCCCCCCCCCATGCAGAGGCCCCCCGAAGAATTGCAAGTTGACGTTAATTTACAAAACAAATACGGAAGTAGCCACATCTTTGCTATTAGCGTGTTTAGATTTGTGTAGGGAAGCCAGTTAGACTGTTTCATTCTTTACAAAAGGCTGTTTTCTGGAAAGTTACGTGGGACGGTCACTCTAACCCCTTCCCGGACAGATGTGCCCTAGCGGTCCGATAGATCACCCTATGAACACCTTGCCCGCCCAGAGAAGATGATATGCATGGCAGAGGCGGCCAACTCCAGTCCTCAAGGGCCACCAACAGGTCACGTACTAAGGACATCCCTGCTTCAGCACAGGTGGCTCAAGCAGAATGAGCCACCTGTGCTGAAGCAGGGATGTCCTTAAAACTTGACCTGTTGATGGCCCGTGAGGATGGGAGTTGGCCACCTCTGGCTTATTGGGCGATCCAGGCCCTGGTGACAGGGGCTAAAGGGGAGACCCTGTGAGGGCTTGTTCAGGAAGCTGAAGTGACAGTGAGGGAGGTGATAGAGTGTGCGAGGACACATAGCGAGTGTCACTAGTGAGTGGTGGTGAGATGGCGAGGGCGTCTACCGAGTGACAGTCAGTGGGTACGGAGTGTGTGTACTCAGTTACCTGACAGTAACATCCCCTCCAGGATCCCCTGCGCCATCTTCCCGGCTCCGATGAAGCCAACGCGGAGATCAGTCTCAGGAGCAGAGGCTGCCATCTGTAAGAGAGGGGGGGGGGGAGAGGGGGAGGGAGAGGGGGAGAGAGGGAGAGAGGAGAAGAGAGAGAGTGAGAGAGGGAAAGAGAGAGAGAGAGAGAGGAGAAGAAGAAAGAGAGGGGATAGAGAGGGGATAGAGAGGAGAAGAAGAAGAGAGAGGGGATAGAGAGGAGAAGAAGAGAGAGAGGGGATAGAGAGGGGATAAAGAGGAGAAGAAGAAGAAGAGAGAGAGAAGAAGAAGAAGAGAGGAGAAGAAGAAGAAGAGAGAGAGGAGAAGAAGAAGAAGAGAGAGATTGGAAGAGATAGAGAGATAGAAAGAAAGAGGGAATGAGAAAAGAAGAGAGACGGGGGGGAGGAGAGGAGAGAGACGGGGGGAGGAGAGCAGAGAGACGGGGGGGAAGGAGAGGAGAGAGACGGGGGGAAGGAGAGGAGAGAGACGGGGGGGAAGGAGAGGAGAGAAATGGGGGGGAGGAGAGGAGAGAGACGGGGGGAAGGAGAGGAGAGAAACGGGGGGGAAGGAGAGGAGAGAGACGGGGGGGGAAGGAGAGGAGAGAGACGGGGGGAAGGAGAGGAGAGAGACGGGGGGGAGGAGAGGAGAGAGACGGGGGGAGGAGAGGAGTGGAGAGAGGGGGGAGGAGAGAGGGGGGAGGAGAGAGACGGGGGGGGGAGAGAGACGGGGGGGGGAGGATATGAGAGAGACGGGGGGAGGAGAGAGACGGGGGAGGAGAGGAGAGAGATGGGAGGGGGGAGGAGAGGAGAGAGACGGGAGGAGGAGAGGAGAGAGACGGGGAGGGGGGGGAGGAGAGAGATGGGGGGGAGGAGAGGAGAGAGACGGGGGGAGGAGAGGAGAGAGACGGGGGGGAGGAGAGGAGAGAGACGGGGGGGAGGAGAGGAGAGAGACGGGGGGGAGGAGAGGAGAGAGACGGGGCAGGAGGAGGAGGAGAGAGACGGGGCAGGAGGAGAGGAGAGAGACGGGGGGAGGAGAGGAGAGAGACGGGGGAGGAGGAGAGGAGAGAGACGGGGAGGGAGGAGAGGAGAGAGACGGGGCAGGGAGGAGAGAGACGGGGGGGAAGGAGAGGAGAGAGACGGGGGGAGGAGAGGAGAGAGACGGGGGGAGGAGAGGAGAGAGACGGGGGGAAGGAGAGGAGAGAGACGGGGGGGGGAAGGAGAGGAGAGAGACGGGGGGAGGAAGGAGAGGAGAGAGACGGGGGGAGGAGAGGAGAGAGACGGGGGGAGGAGAGGAGAGAGACGGGGGGAGGAGAGGAGAGAGACGGGGGGGAGGAGAGGAGAGAGACGGGGGAGGGAGGAGAGAGACGTGGGGAGGAGAGGAGAGAGACGGGGGGAGGAGAGGAGAGAGACGGGGGGAGGAGAGGAGAGAGACGGGGGGAGGAGAGGAGAGAGACGGGGAGGAGAGAGACGGGGGGGAGAGGAGAGAGACGGGGGGGAGGAGAGGAGAGAGACGGGGGAGGAGAGAGACGGGGGGAGGAGAGAGACGGGGGGAGGAGAGGAGAGAGACGGGGGGAGGAGAGGAGAGAGACGGGGGGAGGAGAGAGACGGGGGGAGGAGAGAGACGGGGGGAGGAGAGGAGAGAGACGGGGGGAGGAGAGGAGAGAGACGGGGGAGGAGAGAGGGGGGAGGAGAGAGAGGAGAGAGAGAGACGGGGGAGGA
>NW_027454670.1:0-65994 GCF_040206685.1 Ascaphus truei
TAACTCTGACACACACTTCTACTAAATAGGAAGTGCACTGCTCTTTATGATATTGGCAGGCACTGCCCCTGTGTCTCTGCCTTCCACACAGGGTCAGGTACCAATTTCAGGAATGTCCCGTTATTAGCGTAAACACAACAGAGTTCCATGGATCTAGCATTAAGACTGTAAGCTCTGCAGGCCAGGGATTTCCTTTCCTATTGTCTGATTTTGTTTGTTGCACTTATTGTACTATAATTCCCTGTACTGTATTGCCTCTCTTATAAAGCGCTATATAAATAAAGATTTCCATACATAATATATCTTAATGCATCTTAAGACACCTTAGAGTTCCCTCTATAAGACACTTTATGGTCCACTCAAGTGAATAGTCTGTAAGGAGTCTAAGGCTGCGTCCATAGAAGGACAAGCAGCGCTGAGGCGTGCGGACGCTCCGCGCTGAGCCCCTGCATCCTCAATGAGGATGCCTTGAGAGGGGGCTCATGCGAGCGTCCGCGGGCGTGCTCAGGCTTTGGAGTTTTCAGCCGAGCGCCAAGCTGTTTTTCAGCGCGCTGTCGGCTGAAAACATCCAATCAGCCTTAAGCAGCGTCAACGTCACGGCGCCGTGACATTGACGTCAGTGCATCGCGGGCGATTGGCCCAGCGACGTCACTGCCCCGCCTCCAACCACCTCCCCCCGGCTCCCTTCGCGCACGCTGGCTCCGTGGAATCGGGCTGACTTAAGCAGGCGAGCCTCAGCGTTAGCGCGCAACCGCTCTCCTCACCCCTCTATGGCCCGGGCCTTAGTTACTGTACAGCATTGTAAAGTGCCTTGCTGGCCTAGTACAATTTAGTAAATATCCTAAACAATGTCGTCTTAGGCAAAATGTTGCTGATCTTTGCTCTAAAAATGACTATGAACTAAAGAGAAATAACAATCTCCCTTGTGAGCACATTCACATGTCTCAGACAGGTCTGCAACCCTGCTTTTCACCATTATCCCATACAGCTTCCACTGCAGCCAGGGACTCTGGGAAATGACATGCAAATGAGCACAGTGTCACCTTTTGCTTCAAATCTATTTTAAATGAAATTAGCCTTGTACTTCTGGTGGAGAGTAGGGGTTTGGTGCTTTATACGTTACATATTATTAAATGTTAACATCAAACAAATATTGTCATTATGTTTGGTGCTACTTATTTCTTTTTCATTAGGATTTATTTATTCATCTTTCATTATTATTATTTACTAGCTGAGAGACCCGGCGTTGCCCGGGATGTAAATGCGTAATAGGTAGTATTATTTATAACTCGTGGAACAATAGGTGAGTATTTGTTGTAAAGGTTTCGGGGGGGGGGGAGAAAGGGGAGCGGGGGGGGGGGAGAAAGGGGAGCGGGGGGGGGAGAAAGGGGAGCGGGGGGGGAGAAAGGGGAGCGGGGGGGGAGAAAGGGGAGCGGGGGGGGAGAAAGGGGAGCGGGGGGGGGTGAGAAAGGGGAGCGGGGGGGAGAAAGGGGAGCGGGGGGGGAGAAAGGGGAGCGGGGGGGGGGGAGAAAGGGGAGCGGGGGGGGAGAAAGGGGAGCGGGGGGGGGAGAGAAAGGGGAGCGGGGGGGGAGAGAAAGGGGAGCGGGGGGGGGAGAAAGGGGAGCGGGGGGGGAGAAAGGGGAGCGGGGGGGGGAGAAACGGGAGCGGGGGGGAGAAAGGGGAGCGGGGGGGAGAAAGGGGAGCGGGGGGGGGAGAAAGGGGAGCGGGGGGGGAGAAAGGGGAGCGGGGGGGGAGAAAGGGGAGCGGGGGGGGAGAAAGGGGAGCGGGGGGGGGGAGAAAGGGGAGCGGGGGGGGGGAGAAAGGGGAGCGGGGGGGGGAGAAAGGGGAGCGGAGGGGGGAGAAAGGGGAGCGGGGGGGAGAAAGGGGAGCGGGGGGGGGGAAGGGGAGTGGGGGGGGGGGAAGGGGAGTGGGGGGGGGGGGAAGGGGAGTGGGGGGGGGGGAGGGGAGGGGAGTGGGGGGGGGGAAAGGGGAGTGGGGGGGGTGGAGAGCGGTGGGCATATGTATTGTCATAATTTATGTTTGGGCATTTCCCCCCCCCCCCGTTCCCCGTGACTCCCCCCCCCCCGTTCCCTGTGACTCGCGCTCCCCCCCCCGGCGGCCGCTTGGTCCCCCGATGTGCCGTCCTGCTGAGTGAGGCGTGCAGGCGGCTGCAGGAAGCGCCCTGTGTGGGCCTAAGACTCACGCTCCCCCCCCCCCCCCGGCGCCCGCTCGATGTGGCGTCTGGCTGAGCGGCGGTAGGAAGCGCCCTGTGTGGGCCTGAGGCTGAGGCGGGACGCGCAGTGGGCCTGAGTCTGAGGCGGGACACGCAGTGGGCCTGAGGCTGAGGCGGGACGCGCAGTGGGCCTGAGGCTGAGGCGGGACGCGCAGTGGGCCTGAGGCTGAGGCGGGACGCGCAGTGGGCCTGAGGCTGAGGCGGGACGCACAGTGACTTACCTGAGCGGGTGGTAGCGCCGGGGAGGTAAGGGAGCGGCTGGGGTAGGAGGGCCGCGCTTCCCGTCCGGAGCCAGTGCAGGATGGCGCACGTGAGGGGGGGGGGGAGGGGGGCGGACAGAGGGTGTGTGTGTGTGTGTATAGAGCTGCTGTGTTGTGTGTGTGTGTGTGTGTGTGTGTGTGTATAGAGCTGCTGTGTTGTGTGTGTGTGTGTGTGTGTATAGAGCTGCTGTGTTGTGTGTGTGTGTGTATAGAGCTGCTGTGTTGTGTGTGTGTGTGTATAGAACTGCTGTGTTGTGTGTGTGTGTATAGAGCTGCTGTGTTGTGTGTGTGTGTGTATAGAGCTGCTGTGTTGTGTGTGTGTGTGTGTATAGAGCTGCTGTGTTGTGTGTGTGTGTGTGTGTGTGTGTATAGAGCTGCTGTGTTGTGTGTGTGTGTGTGTATAGAGCTGCTGTGTTGTGTGTGTGTGTGTGTATAGAGCTGCTGTGTTGTGTGTGTGTGTGTGTATAGAGCTGCTGTGTTGTGTGTGTGTGTGTGTGTATAGAGCTGCTGTGTTGTGTGTGTGTGTGTGTGTATAGAGCTGCTGTGTTGTGTGTGTGTGTGTGTGTGTATAGAGCTGCTGTGTTGTGTGTGTGTGTGTGTGTGTGTGTATAGAGCTGCTGTGTTGTGTGTGTGTGTGTGTGTATAGAGCTGCTGTGTTGTGTGTGTGTGTGTGTGTGTGTGTGTGTATAGAGCTGCTGTGTTGTGTGTGTGTGTGTGTGTTGTGTGTGTGTATAGAGCTGCTGTGTTGTGTGTGTGTGTGTGTGTGTGTGTGTATAGAGCTGCTGTGTTGTGTGTGTGTGTGTGTGTGTGTGTGTGTGTGTGTGTGTGTGTGTATAGAGCTGCTGTGTTGTGTGTGTGTGTGTGTGTGGGCCGTCACTCCGCCTCAGGCCAATGAGAGGTGTGCGGGGGCGGGCGACCCAAGGGACCAATGAGATTTCCCCTAGGGACACCGGACATCCAGGCAGGCAAACATACAGTGCTTTCACTAATATAGTATAAGATTAACTTTATTATATTTGTTGTTGTCATTATTATTATTGTTTACTGTTAGCTGGAGTATGGCTCACCCAAGAACCACTTTCCCCTGTATGGGGGTCAGACATAGTGCAGACTTGACCCCTGACATTTATAAAAAGATGTTGGAATATGTGACACTGCTGCTTAATAAACACAAACACAGGCGCGCCATGTATTGTTCTGACATTGGTTTATTACACAGAGACACGTCTTTATAGAGGGTTGTCACACTAACAGCCTGGAAGGGGTTAATGCAGGGTCACCAGCCCAGCCCCCCTCTCCTATGATTGGTTGCTGCTCTCGTACAGGAGCCGCGATTGGTCCCCTGTCAATGTCAGAAAAGGCGCGCCAGTTTTGCTGTCTCCATGGCGACCATGGCGGCCGCCGGAGATCGGCCTGCAGCGCGGCCCGGCTTCCAGGTTACCTCCCCGCCGGTGAAGATGTTAGCGGGGCGGCTGAGGGAATGCGTGCGGCGGCGGCCCGGTTCCTTCTGGCTGGAGAAAGGAGCCGGCGGGCTGGAGGTGGGCCTGGTGTGGATGCAGGGCCGGGTGCTGCACGTACGGCCCGAGCGCGGCGTCACCGTGCGGCTGAGCGACGACACTCACACCTTCACCGTGTGCGGGGCTGACCGGGTGCCCAAGGGCAAGCCCTGCCTGCAGCCAGGTAACCGGGGGGTCCGCACGCCCTGCCTGCAGCCAGGTAACCGGGGGGGTCCGCAAGCCCTGCCTGCAGCCAGGTAACCGGGGGGTCCGCAAGCCCTGCCTGCAGCCCGGTAACCGAGGGGTCCGCAAGCCCTGCCTGCAGCCCGGTAACCGGGGGGTCCGCAAGCCCTGCCTGCAGCCAGGTAACCGGGGGGTCAGCAAGCCCTGCCTGCAGCCAGGTAACCGGGGGGGTCAGCAAGCCCTGCCTGCAGCCAGGTAACCGGGGGGGGTCCGCAAGCCCTGCCTGCAGCCAGGTAACCGGGGGTCCGCAAGCCCTGCCTGCAGCCAGGTAACCGGGGGGGTCCGCAAGCCCTGCCTGCAGCCAGGTAACCGGGGGGGTCAGCAAGCCCTGCCTGCAGCCAGGTAACCGGGGGGGGTCCGCAAGCCCTGCCTGCAGCCAGGTAACCGGGGGTCCGCAAGCCCTGCCTGCAGCCAGGTAACCGGGGGTCCGCAAGCCCTGCCTGCAGCCAGGTAACCGGGGGGTCCGCAAGCCCTGCCTGCAGCCAGGTAACCGGGGGGTCCGCAAGCCCTGCCTGCAGCCACGTAACTGGGGGGTCCGCAAGCCCTGCCTGCAGCCAGGTAACCGGGGGGTCAGCAAGCCCTGCCTGCAGCCACGTAATCGGGGGGTCCGCAAGACCTGCCTGCAGCCAGGTAACCGGGGGGTCCGCAAGCCCTGCCAGCAGCCAGGTAACCGGGGGTCCGCAAGCCCTGCCTTCAGCCACGTATTTGGGGGGTCCGCAAGCCCTGCCTGCAGCCAGGTAACCGGGGGGGTCCGCAAGCCCTGCCAGCAGTCAGGTAACCGGGGGGTCCGCAAGCCCTGCCTGCAGCCAGGTAACCGGGGGGTCCGCAAGCCCTGCCTGCAGCCAGGTAACCGGGGGGTCCGCGCGTGGCTATCACTGTCCTGCCTCACACGGGAGGGCGCCATGATTTCTTCTCCCGCCCCCTAAACAGCAACACCAGCCTCTCACCCTCTCACGTCACCTAGATAGAAGCCAGGCA
This sequence comes from Ascaphus truei, assembly GCF_040206685.1. Classification (NCBI taxonomy): domain Eukaryota; kingdom Metazoa; phylum Chordata; class Amphibia; order Anura; family Ascaphidae; genus Ascaphus; species Ascaphus truei. The sequence continues at coordinate 5,211 of NW_027454670.1, forward strand.
GATCACACTGGTTTTCTATGAATCGCAACTGATTTTAAAGTCCTGTTTATATCAGCAGTCAGGTCTGATATAAAACAGTAGTAATGTTTCCACCGCCAGTGTATGCAGTGCTGTACATAGAATGTTTGCAGGCGCGAGCCGCTACCCCATAGAGCTTACAATCTATGTCTGAAGCACTTATTCCCATGACCTGTTATTTGTAATTTATATGATTGTCACATGTATTACTGCTGGGAAGCGCTATGTACATTTAATGGCGCTATATAAAAAAAGACATTTGTAGCCCTTTTTCTGACACTCTAAGCGACTTCGGGTAACTGCGCGCACCTGCGGCTCCAGGAGATCTGAGCCTCCGCTAGCTGGGAGCCTGGGGTAACACTTATTAGCGCAGCGCCTCCACTTACCCAGGATCACCGTCATGTAAGATTCCCCTGGGCAAGAAACACACCGATACAATGCGTGCAACCAACTTTACTATGTGCAATAATAAACTTATACTCTATATGAACCGTGGCAATAACCCAATATGCATACACTTATCTTATAACACTATACTTATACTCTATCATACCCTAACACCGCTAACGGATAATGTCCTTCTAACATCAGTGGCTCGGCCACACCCCTAGGGAATATTGTCCTGTACAATAGTGGCTCAGCCACGCTCTTATGAGTGTCTCTATCCCGTCACCGCGTGCCCCACACACCGTGTCCGTGTAATAGTACGATAGCGGTGTGTACTCGCTAGTGTCTCCCTATAGTTATGCCTAAGGCGGGATCAGCGCCTGTTGACCGGTGTTGGTGCACTTGACGTATCTACTACCTTCCGGTCACGGCGGTGACCGGTAATACTTGGAAAAGGATCAGCCGAATCCTTGCTTGTCTGGGATGTCCGCAGTGCAGCTGTCTGGTCCCAAGCAGCTCACCAGCAAACCTGCTCCGCACGCTTGTCCCTAACTGTGTACACAGTAAGGTGACTGATCGCTAGCACTATGGCCGTCCCTGCAGCACAGCAGCACACTGTGACTCAGGGGTTTCTCCTAAGGGCCTGCGGGGTAAAGCTAGCCTATGCAGGCGGGTCACGGACCCCCTGCACACATACACCCTCCTCCGTTACCTTCCAGATCCCCTCTGACTAGCCTCTCCCCCACGCTTCCCTTTCCTCCTCCCGTAATTCTAGCCTTCCGATTGGCTCCTCAAGTCAGGTGACTGCCCAGGAGCTCATGGGAGTTGTAGTTCCTCAGCGGAGCTTCTCTGCCTTGAGCTGCACAGACTCACAGCTATTGCATCAGCGCAGACCTCCACATGACTCTCCTGAACAGTCAAAACACCAACTGAACACACATATGAGGCTCCTACCACATCCCTACACATACATCTATTATTTGGTGCCTGCGGCACAGGGAGATAACGTGACTTGCTCAAGGTCACAAGGTATGGGGGGGGGGATTGAGTGAGTGTGTGTGTGGGGGGGGATTGAGTGTGTTTGTGTGTGGGGGGGTGTGTGTTTGTGTGTGGGGGGGTGTGTGTTTGTGTGTGGGGGGGATTGTGTGTGTTGGGGGGGGAGATTGAGTGTGTGGGGGGGATTTTGTGTGTGTGTGGGGGGGGATTGTGTGTGTGTGGGTGGGGGATTGAGTGTGTATGGGGGGGATTGAGTGTGTGTGGGGGGGGTTGAGTGTGTGTGTGGGGGGGGGGTTGAGTGTGTGTGTGGGGGGGGGGTTGAGTGTGTGTGTGTGGGGGGGGGTTGAGTGTGTGTGTGTGGGGGGGGTTGAGTGTGTGTGTGGGGGGGGGGGTTGAGTGTGTGTGTGGGGGGTGGGTTGAGTGTGTGTGGGGGGGGATTGTGTGTGTGTGGGGGGATTGAGTGTGTGTGTGTGTGTGGGGGGGATTGAGTGTGTGTGTGGGGGGGGGATTGAGTGTGTGTGTGTGTGGGGGGGTTGAGTGTGTGTGGGGGGGATTGAGTGTGTGGGGGGGGGGTTGAGTGTGGGGGCGGGGATTGAGTGTGTGTGTGGGGGGGGGATTGAGTGTGTATGTGTGTGGGGGGGATTGTGTGTGTGTGGGGGGGGGGATTGAGTGTGATTGGGGGGATTGAGTGTGTGCGTGGGGGGATTGAGTGTGTGTGTGTGGGGGGGGGAATTGAGAGTGTGTGTGTGGGGGGGGATTGAGTGTATGTTTGTGTGGGGGGGATTGAGTGTGTGTGTGTGGGGGGAATTGAGTGTGTGTGTGTGGGGGGAATTGAGTGTGTGCGGGGGGGATTGTGTATGGGGGGGGATTGAGTGTGTTTGTGTGTGGGGGGGGGGGTGTGTTTGTGTGTGGGGGGATTGTGTGTGTGTGGGGGGATTGAGTGTGTGTGTGTGTGTGTGTGTGTGTGTGTGTGTGTGTGTGTGTGTGTGTGTGGATTGTGTGTGGGGATTGTGTGTGTGTGTGTGGGGGGGGGGGGGGGGAGTGTGTGTGTGTGTGTGTGTGTGTGTGTGTGTGTGGGGGGGGGGATTGTGTGTGTGTGTACTGCTGCGGCACAGTTTATTCGAGCATTTGCCCGTTCTGTGCCGCAGCAGTAGCCTGGCGCGCGCCCGAGTGTGACGGGCGCACGCCGAAGCAGCGGAAGAGCGCCCTCCGATCGGGGCGCTCTCCCTACCGCTGCCGGGTCCGCCGGGTCCCCCGGAACCCCCTGCCGCTGTCCCGCGATCGCGGGACACCAGGGCTCCCTCGGGGAGCCCCTGGACACGCGTGCAGGGGGCGCACGCTCCCGATGACGCGTGACCGCGCGTCTATGACGCGCGGCACGCCGAGGGGCGGCCACTAGCAAGCCGGGAGATTTCCCGGCTTGCGGTACCGACCACACTTCAATAAAGTGTGTCGGTAGTGTATGTGGTGTGTATGTGGTGATTGATTGAGAGAGAGTGTGTGTTGTATTGCAGTGGTGCGCAAACTGGTGGGGGGCAATAAGGCGCAAGATTTAGGGGGGCGCAGGCGACGTGCGGCGAAATCTGGGTGCGCGGGCCGGCAGACGCTTTGCGCGGGAGGACGAAAAAGCTGTACGCGATGGGCGGCCAATAAGATGTGCACGGGCGGGCAGCCGAAGATGTGTGCAGGTGGCTGAACAAGATAGTGCAGGTGACGGCCTCGTGATGGTGTGTGCGCACACGCGCAGGGGCTTCGGGGGTACGGGGAGGAGCACGCCCGAGCACGGTGAAGTCAAACGCCCCTCCCGGTGTCTGCCCTGCAATAGCGCTGTGTTCCTGCTCTCCTCCGCTGGCAACCTGCTTCGCTGCGATCCTCTGCGAGGGAAAGGGTCGGCTGCCACTATATCAATCACACTATGAATGTACAGAAATAATAAAAAAAAGTGAAAACATTGAAAACGGAAAAATAATAAATAATAATAATGTAGGTAGGAGTGTGGATGACAATGGGGATAGCAAGCCAAAGAGCAGGGAGGGGAAGGTAGAAACAAAAGGGGGGATAGGGAAGGGAGGTAGCAAAGAGGTGGATGAATGCCCCCCAAAAGTATTGCCTTTGTGCACGTACGCTCTCCCAAGCTCAGCGCTTGGGGAGACAAACAAAATTGACTTTGAAGTGCGCTCAGCAGAAGTCAATGCACACATACAGCCACACACAGACACACACACACACACAAACACACACAAATAGCCCCGATCCACGCTTGCAAAATGATGCAGGACACCCTGCGCTCAGGCTTGGAGAGTTGGTGATGTCACCGCTCTCAGCGGCAGCGTGGACGCAGCCTAATTTTGCAAGCGCGAGCTGTTGAAATATGTAAGTATTTATAGACATATTTGGATTTATATTGTATACCGTTTAATAAAGGTTTTTTTTTTTTTCATGTGATTTTGATTACGTCTGGCAGGGGGGGCCCGAGAAATTTTATGGATGAAGAGGGGGGCTCGGCATAAAAGGTTTGCTCACCCCTGCACTAAGCTGCGCTTTCAGCTCATAGACCTCACATTATAAACGTGTAATTATAGTCTCACCTTAATGTAGTGTAAAAGAAAATGATGTACAGATTTGGTCGCATCTATTAACGCAGGTTAACGGTGGCAGAACGTTAACGCAGCTCTATTTAAACAAATGGCACAGCGCTATATTTCTTAAATGGGTGCAATTTATTGCATTATTTGTGTAATCTTATCAGGTGGTACAGGCATACCCCGCATTCACGTACACAATGGGACCGGAGCATGTATGTAAAGTGAAAATGTACTTAAAGTGAAGCACTCCCTTTTCCCCACTTATCGATGCATGTACTGTACTGCAATCCTCATATTCGAGCATAACTGATGTAAATAACACATGTGTAACAGTCTCTACAGTCTCCCCGCTTGCGCACAGCTTCGGTACAGGTAGGGAGCCGGTATTGCTGTTCAGGACGTGCTGACAGGCGCATGCGCGAGCTGCCGTTTGCCTATTGGGTGATATGTCCTTACTCGCGAGTGTCCTGAAACCGGGGTATGCCTGTACACTTGTACAGGAAATCCTAAAGTTGATGTCCCTGGGGCAGCTGAGGGATTTTCACCCATTCAGTCCTGGAGGGTCCTGCGCCCCCCTCCTGCATTTCCTAATCATGTGTTCGCTCCTTAGGCCTCGGATATTTTATTTATTTATAAAATGTTTTACCAGGAAGGAAGCAATACTTGAAAATGAGGTAACTCTCAATGTATGTCCTGGGCACAGAGTTATGATGACAGATACATGGTTACAAATCCATAGTTACATTAAGTGAACAGGGTATACATTATATACAAGACATTGCATGCACAGTTAGAGATAATATATATTATAGGCGCATGTAACCGTTACAGACCAGATTAAAATGTGAGACAGCTTTAGTTTTGAAAGCACTTAGACTGGTGGCATCTGCAAGAGTCTCTGGTAGGTTGTTCCAGTTTTGGGGTGCACGGTAAGGCCGTGATTATACCCGAAGCGGCGGAGCGCAGAACGTTGTGCGCCACCAAAACAAATAAAAGTTTTCCTATGAGCGCACGCTAAGAATGGGTGACCAAGTGCGCAAATTTTCGAACAGATCCAAGAATTTTATTTTCTGGAGCGATGGCCGCGTCATGTGAGCGGTTCAGCCAATGAGCGTGAACCACTCACGTGACATCATGGCCTCGCCTCCCGATGCCTCCTGCCTGCAGTGCAAGTTTCGGGCAGCGCATCGCACGGAGGTAGCGCGCGTGTCCCGCCGCCGGTGGTATAATGAAGGCCTATGAGGAGGAGCGTCCGGATACTTTGTTGAACCTTAGGACCATGAGCAGTCTGTTGGAGTCTGATCTCAGATGATAAGTGCTGACGTGGTAGGGGTGAGGAGCTTGTTCAGATAGGTGGGTAGCTTGCCTAGAAAGTATTTGAATACACAGACCCCCACCAACGCGGCTCGAAACGCGTTGGTGGGGGTCTGTATACCCCGTAATGTAGCTGTATTTTTTTGTGGTTTCCATTAAAATGGTCTTTTTTTATGGGCACACGCTCTCCTGGATTTCATTCAACCTTTTTTTACTTTCCTGAGTATTAGTGCCTGCTTTTTCCTTTTGCTTCGTGTCAAGTCATCCAGAAAAAACGGAAGCACGCCCCCTACTGTGAAAGAAGAAACCTGGACAGCCAAAAGGACATTACCAACTCTAACTGTGAGTTATTTTATCACAAGCACATTCTCCATTCTGACATTATATGCTGGGACACTTTATTGTGTGGCCCCTTACTACAGTGCTCGTGGGGGCCCTAGCCCACTAGTCAGATTACAATGGAGCAGTGATTAATACATGATTGTTCTGTGTCCTATGGATTGGCTATCCCTTATCCATTATCCAGGGGGTTTTCATTTCCGTTATCATTATATACATTTATTGAACGTTACAATTTTTGTACTACATATTTTGAGGCTTTTTTTCAGAGCACCACACATTTTTTCCATTTTTCTATGAAAAGTGGAAAGGCCGGGGACACTTTAACTTTCACATGTTATAATGCCTGGCCCCTGGCTTATGGTGCCAGGTAGCTGCCAGGGGCTCACCGTTCCAGTGGTAACCTTTATTGTATAGCCTGGCACCCCCTTTGGAGGGAAGTATTATCGAAATGGGGGGGTCCCAGAGTTGAAATGAATGCGGTTCAGCTTGGGGAGACCCTCTGCTTCAATCCTGTTTTAAATTTTTTTTTTTTATAAAAAGCGTGTGACTTGCTCATTCAGAATACTGATTTTCATGTTCGGTTAAAGCCTTAACAAGAAAAAAATGGGTGTATATAGCGCTAAAAAATCTTGTGCAGTGACAATAATGTTATAATGTGATAGTGCACACAATAAAATATAAATATATAATAATAAACTTAGGCTGCCAGGTGATACCAACTCCAAGACAGGTTGGAAAAACAAGACAAATAATAAACAATACAGACCGGCGCCAATTAGTCCAAGGTGATACTAATGTCCAGCACTGAAAGAGTCTCAGAATAGTAGATAGCTGCAGTAGTATCTTCACAGCTTGTCTTCAATGATTGGACTCCATATGTATGTGCATGGGAGAAAAAATAGACAAAGAAAACATATCATAGTGCAGTATGCAAACAACCAAACATGCAGGACAAACAGGACAAGACAAACACTACATAAAACAGGCTCACCCCCTGAAGAAGTGCGCATGCGCACGAAACGCGTTGGGCAGATTTGCATTTTGAGTGTGGCAGAGGACTGGTAGTGACTGCGGGAGCCTTGCAGCCAAGTGAAAGGAAATTCGGCGATTGCACCCGCCTCCTAGCAGCGGATTTCCGGATTGAGCTTGACAGACAGCACCAGGAGCTCCACGAGATCCGTCAAGCCGCGTGGTGTGACGTGCTTCTGGTCACGGAGAGAGAGAGATCCCTGGAGGTCTGAGGACTGAAAAAACGGAGCTGCTGCCGGTTACCATCTATCCTTACACCCCTGCTTATGTCCTGTGGCAGTACTGTAAGTAGGATTCCGGTTTTTACCCACCGGATCCCACGTGTGCTACCTCATCATTTTCATTTTAATTGTGTTAATAAATACTTTATTGTAGGATTAGTCAGCCTTGCCTGTTTTATGTAGTGTTTGTCTTGTCCTGTTTGTCCTGCATGTTTGGTTGTTTGCATACTGCACTATGATATGTTTTCTTTGTCTATTTTTTCTCCCATGCACATACATATGGAGTCCAATCATTGAAGACAAGCTGTGAAGATACTACTGCAGCTATCTACTATTCTGAGACTCTTTCAGTGCTGGACATTAGTATCACCTTGGACTAATTGGCGCCGGTCTGTATTGTTTATTATCGGTTAAAGCCTTACTTCACAAATGTAGTAAAGTGCTTTAAAACATTTTTTTGATTTCAACCTTCCCCAGCGATCGCATCTGTCTATCTAAACCTTGTGTCGCCCTGCTCCTTACTTCCCTTCTCCTTTCCCACTCAACCTGTCTTCACCAACCTACTAACACTTCTCTACCTCCTTTGATACCTAACCTACCAAGTCCTACTTCACGTCCCCCTTCACTCCACTTCCAGTCACCACTCCCACTATCTAACTTGCACATTTCTATAGCTTTCTGATTTCCTCACTTCTCCACATTTATTCTTCTTTCTTTCTAGCTCCCTACTTCCTCTCCTCCTTGCTCTCCCCTCTACCACTTCCTTACTACTTGCTGCATCCCTACCCCACTTTAAATTCAAGTCTACTTCCTTACTCCTTCTTATAGTATTGTCTCCTTAAATGTCTCCACTTCGGCTTATTTCCTCTCATCTACTTGCTTTTATCCTCTTACTAACTCCCTCTCTATCACTCACCCTGCCCTTACTCGCTTAATGGTTCTGCCGCTACGGCGCTATACTAATTCCCTTCCCGTATGTCTTTCTATTCTTCCCAGACTCAAAATTCAAAAAGCCCGCGTCGGGCCGGTGAGATGACTAATCCAGGCCTGCGCGGGTCATCCGGCGCATTCTGGACGCCTTGATGGGCTTACGGCTGTCCTTGGTCTTGCTGGTGACGTCATCTGGTCGCGCCGGTGGGAGCTGGTTCCGCGCCACCTCCAAGATGGCGCCGCTCCTTCCGGGGCACAGCTGTGATGCGTATCCGGGGGGCGGCCATTTTGGAAGACGTCTCTCACCAGTGCGGAGGTGCGTGCGCCCGCTCCTGTTTCCCGCTCACCGCTCTCTTCCTGCTCCTGCGGTTCACTGTGGATTCCTGCCTTCTAGAGCTGCTTCGCCATCTTGTGTCGGGGGCCGCCATCATCAGAAAGGTAGGCCGCAAATTTTCTCACCAGGGATTCAGTTTCAGCGCAGGTTGCTTGATCACTGGACATCTGTAGTTGGGGTGTCGGAGATCACCGCTCTTTCACTCGGGGGTGAGTTTCTTTATTTGGTGACAGCTTCACCGTGGCCGGGGACCAGACCTCAAGTAGGGGGACGAGAACTGGAGGAGAAGCAAAGAAACACAGGTTGCTGAGGCCATGACACCGAGGGATTAGCCTGATACACTACAGGGGTGAACAAAGCCGGGACAGACTCTGGTTATGCATAGTATATGTTAGGTTTTATTAATTCAAGCTCAGGAAGAGCGAGGCAGGAGTGGGGGGGAGTGACCTGCTTCAAAAATCCGCATGGGCCACGCACTAGGGGGGAGGAGGGTGGATCTCCTGGGCCCTAGTGAAGTCCTTTGGGACTGGACGCGGTGGGTGAATGAACTTCATCCCACGTTTCCTCCGGACGGTTGGAGAGGAGTCCAGCTTCCCAAAGGCGGTGATCTCGTCAAGGAGGCGACGTCGCCGAGACGACGAGAATTCTACTGTCTTTTGTCTTGTCTAGTGTTTGTTGTGTCCCCCCAGGTGTACCCTCTTGTGTGCTCCCCCTTGTGTATTGCTGTAGGTGGTGAAGTGAGGTATTGCAGTTCGAGAAGAAGAGGAGGTCGGGATTGTGGTCCAGGTGTATCAATCAAGAACAGATATCGGCAGCAAAGTCATCTCATACTTTTAAATGAGTAAGGAACTCAGGCTAGTATCACATAACATTAAGGGGTTTAACAGCCCGGTTAAACGCAGAATCGCCTTCCGAGATTATAAGCGTAAAGGGGCAGAAATTCTGTTTCTGCAAGAAACACACTTCTCTCAAGACAACTACCCCAAATTCCTGGATAAGGACTACCCGACACACTTTTTGTCTTCCGCGAAAGTCAAAAAAAAAGGGGTGGCCATACTAATTCATAAAAGAATACCGTTCGTACCCGATAGGACTTTCAAAGATAAAGAGGGCAGATTCCTCATAGTAAGAGGTGCAATCCAAGGGTTCCCAATTACTCTAGCAACAATATATGCCCCTAATGAGACGGCCCCCGTTTTTTTCTCTACCTTCTTTGGGAAACTCAACAAAGTGGCCAGAGGTAATATCATTGTCGCTGGAGACTTGAACAGGGCACTACGGGAGGACCTTGACAGATGTTCATCCACTAATATTACACACAGATCTGACATACTAACAATTAAAAAAGGGTTACGTGACTGCCAACTACTCGACATCTGGAGGGAACAACACCAGAGACTGAGAGAATACACCTTCTACTCACACCCACATGACACATATAGCAGGATAGATTACTTCCTTGTATCCAACAGAATGGTCCCTGGGGTCTCTCGCACCGAGATCCATGATATTTCATGGTCAGACCATGCATCTATAGAGCTGCGGTGCACACTAATCCCACTAGACAGACCTAGAGCGAACTGGAAACTAAACGAAATCTTGCTGAAAATCCCAGCCCTACAGGTGGAAATTGGGGAAAAGCTCACACAATACTTCGAGGAGAATGAGGGGAGTGTGGCTACGCACTCCAGACTGTGGGAGGCCCATAAGGCTACCCTCAGGGGGGTCATTATGAATCTGGCCGCTAAACGGAAAAGAGAACGGGAGGGAAAAATTTTGAAGCTAGAGGAACAGCTAGCAGAGCTTTCCTCCCTCCACAAAAAAATAAGAATGCCCACACGTTAACTCAAATACTAGCCACTAAAACTAGTCTTAACCTCCTCCTCTCCGCCCAGGCCGAGAAGGAATTGACCTGGTCCAAGCGGAAATTTTATGAAAAAGCTAACAAGCCTGACACACTACTTGCCAATAAGCTAAAAAAACAAGCTTCCAAACTATCACATTCACGCAATTCGAAACCAAGATGGGGACCTTACCTCCATCCCAGCGAACATAGCAGGGGAATTCAAAAAGTATTACGAAATATTATACAATGGAGATAAGGTAACCCATAATCCGAAAACAAAGGAGGATTTACGGACCTTCTTAATAGAGGCACATTTACCCATTTTGAAGAGATGCGAAAGGGAGGCACTCCAGTCGGACTTCACGATGGAGGAACTCTCTGGGGTCATCAAAGCACTAAAACCGGCTAAAGCCCCAGGGCCAGATGGCTTTTCGAACTTATATTACAATAAATATTTAAAAATTCTAGCCCCCCACATGTTAAAGTTATTCAATGAAATCTTAGCAGGGGCCTCATTCCCAGCACAAATGCTCCAAGCCTCAATATCGGTGATCCATAAACCCGGAAAGGACCCGGCAGACTGTAAGAGCTACCGGCCCATTTCACTGATTAACTTGGACCTCAAAATATACTCTAAACTTATAGCCAACAGGGTGGGTAGTGTTCTTCCCGGGTTAATTCACACGGATCAAGTAGGGTTTATCGGAGGTAGACAAGCGGCAGATAACACCAGGAGAATTATTGACCTAATTGATCTGGCCCAAAAAGAAAAAATTCACTCCATGGTGTTAAGTCTGGACGCTGAAAAAGCCTTCGATAGAATAGATTGGCCCTACCTATCGGAAACACTGAGAGCATTTGGCTTTGAGGGACGCCTCCTGCAGGCCATCCTGGCGTTGTATAAAAACCCAACAGCAAGAGTGAGATATCAAGGTTTCCCCTCAGAACAGTTTGAAATCAAAAGCGGAACACGTCAAGGATGCCCGCTGTCGCCACTACTGTTCGCCTTATGTATAGAGCCTTTGGCGGCACACATCAGAAATAACCCAGATATCTCTGGTATCCCTGTGGGAGACCAAATGCACAAAGCCGCTCTATATGCGGACGATGTCATTCTCACAATAGCCACATCTCTCCCAAATGTATTCAACATACTGGGCAAATTTAACCAAATTTCGGGATTTAAGATCAATCAGTCTAAATCAGAAGCCCTCAATATTAATCTACCAAAAGAAGTTGAAAAACTGATTGACCTCAATTTTCAGTTCAAATGGCAACCCTCCGCTATCAAATATTTAGGGGTTTATCTCACAAGGGAGTACAAAACTTTATATAAAGCAAATTTCCCCAAGATCATAAAGACGCTGGGGGAGGATCTCCGAACCTGGATGAAGGGGAGCATCTCATGGATTGGGAGGATACATAGCGTGAAAATGAATCTCCTCCCAAAGATGCTATGTCTTTTCCAGAGTCTCCCTATCCCTTTGGTGCAGGCGGACATCCTCTCCCTCCAGTCAAAAATTATAAAATTTATTTGGAACGGGAAAAACCCAAGAATTGCTAAAGGAATATTAAAACGTCCCATTCATCCTGAGGAGGGTGAGCGGTGCCTTGCTTGCAGGCCTACTATAAAGCAGCCCAATTAGGGCAGATTTTCCAATGGCACACAGACCCAAGCCTACGGAGATGGGTTGAGTTGGAGAAGAGATGCTGTGCACCAATTGAAATCCGAAATTTAATCTGGCTACCCAGAGAAGGGGTACGCAAGATGAACAATCCGCTGCAGACCATGGTCAATTCATTATAAGTTTGGGAGGCCACGAAATTCAAATGTAATTTGACTACCAAAACATCATTAATGACACCAATAGTGGGCAACCCAGACTTCGCTCCGGACCTGAATAGCAAAAATTTCTTGATATGGACTCAGAAGGGCTTCTCCCGTCTAAAAGATCTGGAGGGCATAACGACCATACAAACATTTGACCAAATTAAATCCTCTAAGAATATCCCAAACAAATTTTTTAGGTACCTCCAGATCAGAGATTTCTACAATAAAACGCCAATTCGACCGGCGCGAACAAATTTTGAGCAGCTGTGTTCCAGAGATACGGACACAAGGGGACTCACATCTAGAATGTACAGGGAAGTGATCTGCCAGAAGTCGCCCATTGACAATAGACTGAGTTACATGAGACACTGGGAATCAGACCTAGGAGAGACTTTAGAGGACGACGAATGGGACAGAATTATACAGGCGGCGGCGAAAAGCTCAATCTGCACCACATTAAAGGAGAACGCATATAAAGTCCTTATGAGGTGGTATTACACTCCGACGCGCTTAGCGAAATTTGTAAAAGGCTACTCCCCTCTCTGCCCTAAACAGTGTGGGGAAGCAGCTGACCTCCGACATATGTTGTGGTCTTGCACTAAGGGGGCCCCTATTTGGGAACAAATCAGAGATTGGATTCAGCGGATTCTCGATTTGGAGATCCCCCTGGACCCGTGGCTGTTCCTATTGGGCATGCGGATCCAGGGTCTGTCAAATGCGTCGCATAAATTAATCGCGCATTTTGCTACAGCCACAAGATGTGAGATCGCAGCATTATGGAAACAGCAGGAGATACCAATTATCCCTAAGATCAAAAACAGAATTTGGCATGTCTGCCGGATGGAACAATTAACGAGTTTAGTTAATGACTCCGGCACAAATGTTCTAAAGGTCTGGGATCCATGGTTGACCCAGGTAGACATCCCAGGAGTGGACGCCACCTCAATCTTGCACTAATTAAACTAGGTGCGTTCTCCTTTAAGGGCAGATTAGACAACACGACTCAGCGACGCACAGTTAGCAGACCTTCATGTAGTCATAGAATAGGGAAAAACAAATAAAAGAAAGAAACCTCAGAAGAACCTGTCCCAGTTAAAACCCTTAGCTATTGCCTAAAAGGTTGAACAAGAGATATCTAAAAAACTGCACCAGAGCCTGGCAACCTACCACCTCCCTCCCACCCCTAACCTCTTTCCCTGTCCCCTTGTCAAGTTCGTCTGGTCTTGTTTGTAAAGTGTTAAGTGGATGTGTCTTCTAGGCGTCATTACATGTGTTTAACAAAACTGGAAATGTAATAATGGGCTGTGGAACATTGGCTGTATTTGTACTTTCCAATAAAAATTTAAAGTTGAAAAAAAAAACAAACATTTTTTTATATTGCATTGAGTAATGGAAACCCAGGACAGTGTTGGTGCTAGCTAGATATAAACACTCCAGACATGTACCAATCTTTAAACCCTTGGGTATTTAATGTTGGTACAGATAAGAAGCATGGCTTACTCCAACCCGTTTACCCTGTGGTCAAAATATTAGTACAGCTCAACCCCGTTATAGCGCAATCTGCTATAGCGCGAATCCGCTTTTAATGCTGTCTGAGCGTGGCTCCCGATTTAAAAACATCTCCAAGGTTTTATTTTTATATAATATTCAATGCATTATTGCTAACAGACACACGCTGATACACATATATACAGTACACACACCCCTACACCATGCGGGAATTGAACCCATGATCTTTCATATGCTGGTGCAATTCTCTAGCTGCTACACCACAGTATTGGTGTGATGAATCTGACTCTATAAACAAACGTAACATCTACTGCACAGTGCAGTCCATGGGTGATCAGGGTTCAATTCCCGCATGTGTATTATATAAAATGTATTCACTGTTGGGCTGTCATTGATCAGAGAAGGGTCATGTGACCCTCCTGCGCTCAAAAGTCAGTCAAATTGAAAGCTTGGGAGAGCGTATGTAAGCACCTTGGAGCCTGATGAAGTGGAGAGAGCTGCAGATGCCGGGTAAGTCCTCGCAGAACCGTTCTTCCTGATTGCGCCGACCATTTCGCGATCCTGGTTATAACGTGCTCATTATGTGGACCAAGAGCACCGCGTTATAACGGGATTCAGCTGTATTAAGGGTTTCATATTTTTTTTTTTCATTTACAAACCTACTTTACATCCCTATCATTAAAAAAAATATATATATATATATATACACACACACACACACACACACACACACACACACACACACACACACACACACACACACACAGTTAGGTCCGGAAATAATTGGACACTGACAGAATTTTCATAATTTTGGCTCTGTACGCCACCACAATGGATTTGAAATGAAACAACTGAGATGCAATAGAAGTGTAGACTTTCAGCTTTAATTCAAGGGGTTGAACAAAAATATCGTATGAAACGTTTAGGAATTGCAACCATTTTCATACACAGTCCCCTTATTTCAGGGGCTCAAATGTAATTGGACAAATTAACACAATCATAAATAAAATGTTAATTTTTAATACTTTGTCGAGAATCCTTTGCAGGCAATGACTGAAGTCTGGAACGCATGGACATCACCAAACGCTGGGTTTCCTCCTTTGTGATGCTTTGCCAGGCCTTTACTGCAGCTGTCTTCAGTTGTTGTTTGTTCGTGAGTCTTTCTGCATTAAGTTTTGTCTTCAGCAAGTGAAATGCATGCTCGATCGGGTTGAGATCAGGTGATTGACTCGGCCATTGCAGAATATTTCACTTCTTTGCCTTAAAAACATCCTGGGTTTCTTTCGCAGTATGTTTTGGGTCATTGTCCATCTGTAAAGTGAAGCGCCGTCCAATCAACTTCACTGAATTTGGCTGAATCTGAGCAGACAATATATCCCTATACACTTCAGAATTCATCCGGCTGCTTCTGTCTTCGTTCACATCATCAAAAACCACTAGTGACCCAGTGCCATTGTAAACCATGCATGCCCATGCCATCACTGCCTCCACCGTGTTTTTCAGATGATGTGGTACACAGCAACTCTCTTTTTTAGATGTCCTCATTACACAGACTAATGGGGAGTTACATACTGATCTTTTTAGAAAGGATACATACAGAAATGCCATTTTAAGGGCAGATAACCATCATCCTCCTTCTCTTATTGATGCATTACCTTTTTCACAGAAAGTCCGGGTCTGCAAAATCACGAGCAGGAAGGATAATATTGAACCAGCTATTGGAGAACTACGTAGTAGATTCCTGGCTAGGGGATATCCTCCTGCTGTGTTAGACCGGGCACTGGATAAAGAGGTAAGTGCTACCAAAAATAAGAAGGAGGACAGGCTTGTATTTACCACTACGTACAGTCATAAGCGAAGCAGAGGAAAAGACCTCCCAGCCCGACGCTACAAGCCTGGTAGACAGCGTGTATCACGCGCAGGCTGTATTAACCCCCAGCACATCGGAGACCAACCATGTAGGAATAAGCACTGTAGCTGTGATGAATCCTTGATCACATTGAACGGGAAAACACTGGACACGATGGGCCCTTGGTCCCTCTAAGGATTCATTTTGCTGGGGGTTAATACAGCATGCGCGTGATACACGCTATCTACCAGGATTGTAACATTGGGCTGGGAGGTCTTTTCCTCTGCTTCGCATATTGCTGGTTTGGCCACGGCTGCTCAGCCTGGAATTAAGACTTTCATTATTGACATTATAAGAAGAGGCTTATACCCCGTGAATATGTATGTAATCACTTAATTGGTGATTTGAGAACTGGAGTGCTATCGTTATTTTTTTTTCTAACCATTTATTTATTTATTTTTTGTGGCATCTATTTATTCACATTTTTTCTTTCTGTGGAACATTTTTTTTTATTTCTCTGGAGTGAGTATTCGTGCTATTCCTATCCTGTGTGTTTTTTATTATGGAAGATTATGTAGAAGTGGAGGATGAGGAAGGGGTTACTGATACCTATGCCTTTAACTGTGGAGACACTCACCGTCAGAGGAGGGCAGAGTCAGTTTTTGATGAAGGTGCTAATTTCATCTGTGAAGAGCCTGCTGACTTAATTACCCACTTCCTTACATTGGAAAAACTGTTATCACAGGACATTAGGTATTGGTGGGACATTACCACTCTTGAGAACTATGCTAGAGTTAAAAGGATTCCGTGAGGCTTACGCTTGAAAAAGGTACCGTCCTTTGGCTTTATTAATAAAGATTTTGAGAATGACTGGAAAGCCATATTAGATCATTGCTCATTTAAGCTAATCAAATTGATCATTAAGTATAAGCTAAATTAAAAAAAAGAAAGTGAGAGCCAATGTGAAAGTCCTACAGGATAAATTGAAAGGTTGCAGAAAAATGGAGAATTTTATTAAATATGACCAAACACTTTTAAGCAACGTGGGTGCTATGGAAAAGTCTCTAATGATTAAGAAACAACAAAAGTTTGATAGGGACAAGATAGACTATGAGAAGCAGCAAGTTTATATATGGCAACGCTACACTACAAACGCACAAAAGCCACAACCAAAATCTGGTTCTAAATATCAGAATAATAAAAAACAAGGTGACTCCAAGAACCCGAATAAATCCATCCTAAAACGCCATGGAAACGCTTCCAGTTTTGAGTCAGATGGTTCTGACTATGAGAGTCGTTCACTAGGCGTTTCCTTTTGTGATGATGATGATAATTGGCTAGTTAGATCTACCTCCCCTGAAACCGACTCTTCACAAAAATCTGTTATGATGCCCTCTCGGAAAGAAGATAAACCTTCATACTCCTTGTTTCAAAAGGAGTCAAAAAACGAAAGAGGACAAGGAGATCATCAAAGAAGAGAAGGGGGAGGGGGATCCGGGGGATCGAGCAAAAGAAAGAAATATGCATAGGAGAAGTTGTGGATAATGTTATCAACATTTCACATAAGACTCTTACAGATGACCAGATTGCGGTTCTAAATAGAGGTTTAAATTTTGCCCCATACCAAGATTTTAATTTATTCAATACCATCATTGATCTCCAAAAATTAATTCGCAAATTGTCTCTTAAAAAATATTTTAATAGAAAAAAGGGACAACAGAGGTTCCACTATATTCCACTGATAGAGGTCTAGCTGAGAATGTTGATGGTATTGATGTTTCAATGGAGAATTTGGATTTGCATTCATTTCGTGAACAATGTGCTTTATCAGATCTTAGAGATCTTTATGATGAACAAAATCAGGATTTGGAGCCTGAGATCCCTTCCTCATTCAGCTTCTTTGGGCAATTACACTTAGGTCTTAAGAAGAAATCAACCTTTTGCCCTCATATTTTTAACAATCATAATATTAAGACCTTTGAGAAGCTGGTTGAGAGGGATCTCAGGTTATTGGCTAGGGGTATTGTACCCCGGGGGGTTCCCTCTTTAAATAAAACGAATCTGTCAGATATTGACTTCCAGGAGATGATTGCCCTCAGGGAAGATAGGTCTATTACAATCAAAAAGGCTGATAAGGGAGGGGCCATTGTGGTGCCCTCTTCTTCAGATTATCAGGCAGAGGCACTTAGATTACTTGAGGATGTTGAATCTTATACAAAATTGACATGATCCCACATGTGAGTTTTTACACCTTTTGAAAGAGATTCTTGAAGAAGGAAAGGCCCTATTTGTACTTAACACAAAGGAATATGAGTTTCTCTACAATGCCTCACCTATTGTGCCCATCTTCCACCATCTCCCAAAGATCCATAAGTCACTTGTCCGCCCTCCTGGGCGGCCCATTGTGGCCAGTATTGGATCTTTGGGAGATGGGTTATCACGCTACATTGATGGTTTTTTACAGCCACTGGTAAAAAATCTGCCTTCTTTTCTGAGAGATTCTATGGATCTTTTATCCGCTATAAAAAATGTTATGATAGAAAAAATTAAACTAAACATATACTAAGCGCTTAACCTATTAGCCTAACTTAACAATACACGATAATGATGGATAAGTGCTCTAAATGTTGGAATTCCCTTACAAAGATACAACAATAAACTAGTGAATTCTACAGACTAATATAACAAACTGAGAAGACGGCTGCCTAAGGATTGAAAAACCACAAACCTATCCACAAGGTAAGTACAACAATAGCTTAAAAACAAAAATAAAACAAACAATGAAAGAAAACAGAAATAGTCCTTGGCGCACTATCTGGTATATAAACCTGCAGAAAAATGAAGTCCAAAGATCTTGGTAGTGAGGATTGTTGGTCCGGAATCCAATCGTACTCAAAGTCCTCTGAGGTGGTGGAATCAGATTTGTGCGAATGATGCTTTAATGCATGCCAGACCAATATGATTGGGTTCAAAGCAGGATCTTAATGAATGTTGCAGATGTGTTTTGGGGTCAATGTCTTGGAAGGACTGGTGACCACTCCAGATGTGAAGTATTCAGAAATGTTACGTTCTTCCCTCTGAGCAATAATGACCTTCTGTATGTAGACTCTCTAATATGAGGAAAAAGCCTTAATGGACTGGTCATGCACAGCTGCATCTAAAGACTTAGTAAACAATTATTTGGAAGTCTGACTCCTCCTCCCTGTCAGACTTCCAAATAATTGTTTACTAAGTCTTTAGATGCAGCTGTGCATGACCAGTCCATTAAGGCTTTTTCCTCATATTAGAGAGTCTACATACAGAAGGTCATTATTGCTCAGAGGGAAGAACGTAACATTTCTGAATACTTCACATCTGGAGTGGTCACCAGTCCTTCCAAGACATTGACCCCAAAACACATCTGCAACATTCATTAAGATCCAGCTTTGAACCCAATCATATTGGTCTGGCATGCATTAAAGCATCATTCGCACAAATCTGATTCCACCACCTCAGAGGACTTTGAGTACGATTGGATTCCGGACCAACAATCCTCACTACCAAGATCTTTGGACTTCATTTTTCTGTCAGGTTTATATACCAGATAGTGCGCCAAGGACTATTTCTGTTTTCTTTCGTTATTTATTTTATTTTTGTTTTTAAGATATAAAAAATGTTAGTTGGAAAAAGACTTTTAGATGGGTGACATTGGACGTGATGTCACTTTACTCAATCATAGATCACGAGCAAGGGATTCGAGCAGTGGAATTTTTTCTTGATGCTTCTACATTGTCCATTTCATTACGTGCCTTTCTTTTGGATTCTATTATGTTTCTGCTCACCCATAATTATTTTTCTTTTGATGCACAATTTTATCTTCAGACACGGGGTACTGCTATGGGGACGTCATTTGCCCCCTCTTATGCTAATTTGTTTGTGGGTCTTTGGGAATCCACACACATTTTCGGTGCTGATAATTCTTTTCGTCATCAGATTATTTTCTATAAACGGTATATTGACGATTTGATTATGATTTGGGATGGGGATTTATTATCACTGCATGCCTTTATTCATACACTTAATACTAATTCTTTAAATCTTAAATTTACTTATGAAGAACACATGAATCACATCAATTATTTAGACATTACTTTATTTATTGACACGACAGGCACTATTCAAACGGACATTTTTAGAAAGCCTCATTCACGTAATACTTTATTGGAAGCAGACAGCAGTCATTCTAAATCATTCATTCGAAGTATACCCAAGGCTGAATTCCTTCGACTAAGACGGCTTTGTTCAAATGACGATTTATTTGAGCATCAAGCAGAGGAATTAAAAACTCGATTTGCTCAAAGAAAATATAATCACACTGATATTGAAGCAGCATATCTGTGTGTCAAATCTACAAACAGGATCGATTTGTTATCGAACTCGTCTGTGAAGTTCAAGAAGAAACATGAATTGGATCGAGTGACGTCTGCTCTATTTGTCACCCAGTTTAGTCGCCAGGCTGAACAGATTCGTTCTATCATTTATAAACATTGGGGGACCCTCACTCTTGATAAGGACCTACACAGTTCAGTTAACCAGGGTCCAGCCATTACTTTTAGGAAATCCAAATCCTTATCTGACTATCTTTCTCCAAGATTGTTTGACTCTAAGAAGTCTAACAAATCTGTTAAAATAAAAGGTTTTTTTAAATGTGGAAAATGTTGCGTTTGCTGCTATGCGAAACCAATTAAGTCTATTAAGACTATTTATTCTAAAAAGAACTATAGGATCCCATCCTTTATTAATTGTGACTCACAATTTGTCATATACTTTCTTACCTGTGGCTGTGGCCAAGGGTACGTGGGCTGCACTATACGCCCTGTTAAAAACAGAATCATGGAGCATATACGTTCCATTAAAAGAAAAGATTTCATGTTACCAGTTTCAAAACATTTTACTGACTGTCCTTCAGGAGGTCTATCAAATGTTCATTTTTCTGCTGTAGAACTGGTGCCCATGCCCATGAGAGGGGGTGATAGATTAAAGCTCCTCAACCAGCGGGAGATGTTTTGGATCCATTCTTTGGATACATTATCCCCTGCAGGAATTAATACAGAATGGGATCTAGAAAAGGTGAAGGGAAACACAAAATGGATGTGCCCCCTAAAAGAATTCACTTAAATGCACACCATAACAGTGTAAAAATTAACTTTTAATAAATTTACTTAAAACATATATTACCAAAGTAATGTGTAATGTGAATTAAAAATATATTAAATCAACGCTATCAGGCAACCTTGTCGTCAGTTATAAGTTCATACTATCCCATTTAACCACTTAATAATGGTGGGATATGGAGGACACAGATTGCTAGGAGTCAGGGTGTTAACCCCTCTGGAGCAACGGTGAGACCCAATAATGGAAGTGTATAGATGTACACAAGTGAGTGGCCAATGGGTTAAATGTCCAGCTACCTTGCTAGATCAGCCAGCACTGCGCACTATAATGGAGACTTTAGTGTGTTAAAATAAGAGTGCTAGAGTGATAAAGCTGGCAAATGCAGTGATAATGGTAGTACATACACTGCTTGTCCGGGATGGGAAGGGAGCGAAGATAGCAGGGATACACCATGAAAAATAAAAAATAAATGCATACAATAGTGTAATAAGTTCTTTTCAATCTGGATAAAACATGTATGTCTTGGCTCTATAGCAATGCCTACTTACAGTAGGTCAAAAGGTAAAAAGCATTGATCTACACAGCAGGTAGAAAGGTGTCAGGATCTTCAGGAACAACAGCCCAGGTTTACAGCATAAGAAATCAGCACCTCAGCTCAGACGTCAGTAGATGTGAGTGGATCAGAGACATGCAAAAGAAAGGCAGACCATAGTGTCGATCGTGCATAAAATTTATATAAACAAACAACAAATTTTAGGAATTGTACTCACATTGTGTACATAATCATAGTTCACATAAGGCTTTACTTGAGGCAAATGGAGTGCTGGTTCAGTGTGGAGCAGCTCACCGGGGATCTTCTCCTTAGACTCACAACAGACCGGGTGGGAGATGGCGTCTGACGTCACATCCGCTGTTGGGGTGACGGCATCCGGTCTTGGAGGCAAACGGTGGGGGAACTCAGCAACTCTGAAGCCTTCAGTAGAAAGAGCAACTGCAGCAATGAAAGTGGCTCTACGCGTTTCGTCGTACTAGACAACTTCCTCAGGAGCATTCATTGAGGAGAAGATCCCCGGTGAGCTGCTCCACACTGAACCAGCACTCCATTTGCCTCAAGTAAAGCCTTATGTGAACTATGATTATGTACACAATGTGAGTACAATTCCTAAAATTTGTTGTTTGTTTATATAAATTTTATGCACGATCGACACTATGGTCTGCCTTTCTTTTGCATGTCTCTGATCCACTCACATCTACTGACGTCTGAGCTGAGGTGCTGATTTCTTATGCTGTAAACCTGGGCTGTTGTTCCTGAAGATCCTGACACCTTTCTACCTGCTGTGTAGATCAATGCTTTTTACCTTTTGACCTGCTGTAAGTAGGCATTGCTATAGAGCCAAGACATACATGTTTTATCCAGATTGAAAAGAACTTATTACACTATTGTATGCATTTATTTTTTATTTTTCATGGTGTATCCCTGCTATCTTCGCTCCCTTCCCATCCCGGACAAGCTACTATTGAAAGGAATCTGTACACATTCCTGGAAGGTTGAGAATTTGATCAGTGATCACCTTGACACATTTTATTTTGAATTTAAATTTTGTGCACTATTTTATCACAGATTGGGTGTGGTTAGCGCCGGTAACAAATCACTTTAAGTTCACTTAGTACATACACTGCAGCATAGACCTGCCAGACACGGCAGTGCTGTGCAAGGAAAGCAGGCACACTCACTATAAAATTAAAGGATTAAATAAATAACTAACTAATGGGATCAACACAGTTAGAGCCAGGAGACTGCTGACACTACATTAAAACAGCTCCAAGTAGGAGACTGACAACATTGCGCGTCCAACGCGCGTTTCCCTCCAGCAAAGGAGCTTCTTCAGGGACAAATTTTAAATCTAAAACATTTTTCATGAACATTTTGTATGAGTATTCTTGCTATGCTTCCGTCTCACGATGATAATAATGATTGTCTGTTTATTAAGTTATTTATTATTGTAATTTTTTTCTGCTTTCTAGTGATCAAATAAGATATATATTTATTAATGAATTCAATTGTCCTACATTTTCTTTTGGCATCTATTCTTCTTTATTATTTATTATTTGTTTTCCTTTTTCTAACTATATATTTACTTTTTTCTAGAATAATATTGTGTTTTACATATGTCCTTTAAACCATATCTATTGTGTCTAGGAGTTTGATGATATACCATTCATATGCCATCTTATGATATTAAAATTAACAAATCAATGGGTTAAATATACATTGAATATTCACTATAGATTTGGACATGTGTATGTTTATGTTTCCACAGTTGATATATATGTGTTATTGATATTTCTTTTGTATGTGATTGGTCTTTTTTATTAATTTTTTACCTGTTTATTCCCTCTATGTGGATCTCTTCCCTCTGAGCATTACGCCCCTTTCCTGTGTTTCATTTCACAGGGAATTTGTGTCCTGGGGGTTTGTGTTTACCTGGACACAGGTGGGCGGTGCTTTTGAGGGTGTAAACCATATAAGAGTTTGATTAAGACCAGTGAAACTACTCTTTGATAAAGCGCACCATGCGAGAGGTTTCTCTTTTTAATTAGTTATGTCCCAATAAATAATTTGTTATTTTTTCTATTAGCCTCCAGTTCTCGTTTTTTCATAGTTGTGATCCAAGTCTTTTCCTTCCTGCTTACTACGTACAGTCAAGCTGGTGGTTTTATTAAATCTACCAGTCTTAAACACTGGCATATTCTGCAAAATGATGATATATTATCTGAAAGTTGCTGTGTACCACCAATGGTGGCATTCAAAAGAGGGAGGAATCTGGCGGATAGCCTGATACATGCAGATAATGAGGGTAACTACAGAACTCCTCATTTTCTGGAGGGTGGCAGACCGGGTAACTTTAGATGCATGAGCTGCTCGGTCTGTAACAGTCTGACTACCGGTAGTCAATTCAGTCACCCCCCAAAGCGGGAGAATCATAAAAATTAAAAATAGACGCCCCACAGCGTGTGCTCCGCTGCTACAGAGACTGGAACAGTGAAAGACATTATTGCTTGGCACGGCGAATTGGCTGTACTGCTGTTCAGCTGAACTGGAGACCTCCTAAGTACTACCTTGAGGCTGAGGGCTGTACTAACAGCTAACCGATTGGAAGACCACCCAGGCCCTACCCCCGAGGCTGAGGGATTGAGGAGAGAGCTACGACATCTCTATTGGCGTCCGTTGGTGCTTGGGTAACATTAACCCTGAAATGATTGTTTTTTCTATCTAAATGTACGCTTAATACTCACCTTTATTTTGTGGTTACTAATATAATTTTTAATGCACTATGAGCGTTGTGCGCTGTGTTTTTTTGTATTTCTGTTTGCTATTAGGGGGTATTTGAGCCATCCCTGGTGCCACAGCTGC
Source organism: Ascaphus truei (assembly GCF_040206685.1). NCBI lineage: Eukaryota > Metazoa > Chordata > Amphibia > Anura > Ascaphidae > Ascaphus > Ascaphus truei. The sequence continues at coordinate 28,971 of NW_027454670.1, forward strand.
AGACGTTCCATATACTCTACGTGTTTAAAGGTCACCTCTTTTTGTACATCACTATATCACCTCACTTTTATTGATTGTAGTAGCGCACTATATCTTTTCACATTTTCTTACTCCAGATAGGGAGACTTTCTTATTGAGACGTGAAGCATTCTGGATACATGCTTTAAATACCAGCAACGGTATGGGTCTTAATGAGCAACAGAATTTAAAATGCTTCCTTAATAGAAGGTAATTTTTTGTCTTTCTACAGGCATATTTGATCTTGCACCATCCATGGACTCTGCACTTACCTATTGGGAAAATTATCCTTTTTGTGTGGTTTTTTTCCCTTCCCTCCCTCCCCCTTCTCTCCCCCCCCCCCCCCCCTGGCTGTGTGTACCCATTTCTGACTAGGTATACACACTAGTATATTCTAAATACTGATGTACTGCATATTCTTATGTGGCATTTCACGGTAACTTTGCAGGATTATACTGATGTCATCAGCAGTATACAGTCACATGTTTTTAATAGTATATTGCTGTATTAGTTTTGTGCACATATGCTTTATGAATATTTTGGTGTGTGGTTTATTTACACTTTCAGGGTGATTTATAGGAGTGTGTCACTCCTCCCTGCTCTGACACTGATCCCATGGCGACGGATACATCTTTGTCCAGCCCTGTGAGTACAGTCTTGATTGGTGCACACCCCCCCCTTCCCCCCGACGGGCGGGTCACGCTGACGTCATCATGGGGGAGTGTTCAGTCTGGGGAGAGGTGTGGCTGTGGCTGCATTCCTCCAAGACAGCTCTATGCTGTATTGCCAGGGATTTAGACCTAGACGTCTGACGTCACTAGGGGGCGCCATATGGTAGCTCTGACATCACTAGGGGGCGCCATATGGTAGCTCTGACGTCACTAGGGGGCGTCAACATCCTGGTTATGTGGCAGAGCGGGGAGAGTATCAGGGGGGTGGTATATATTGTGACTGTTTTCTTGTGTTTGGTAGCCTTCACCTTGAGAAAGGCAGTATTAGACTGCCGAAACGTTGGACTTTATGGCATATTAAACCTCCTTTGAGTAAGACCGTGTGCCTGCTTCTTCTTCTTTGTCCGGCTACAGGAAGGGTCAGGAGACAGGGAGGACAGAGGCAGGAGAAACCCATCTGACTCCGGCCTTGCCTGTCCCTACGAATACAAACATACAACCCCTCACTGAATAACATAGCCCTAATCCCATGTAATAATCCTGGGTGTAAACAAAATAATGGTTTTATGAATATTGTAATGGTTTATTAGGGACCTAGGAGGTGGCTAGTGGTGCTGTTATGTGTATTTTTGTTTATTGTGGGTAGTGGGGGTGGATGAACGGGGTATTGGCCCCAAGGATGGGTGTTTAGGCCTACCGGGTGGGGGGGGGGGTAGCGGGAGGGGTTAACCCCTTCATTACCTTAGCGGTATTAACCACGAAGTTAAAGAAGAGGTTAAGTCATCCTGCAACCCCCTGGCAAGGCCTAAACACCCACCCAGGGCCAAATACCACCTTCACCCACCCCCGCTACCCACAATAAGCCTGGCACGGGTGTATAACCCCTTCATTGCCTTGGCGGTAATGAAGTTGCCTGTAAATGCATTTTTTATGCATCGGATTCATGCCGGGGGTCTCTGGTGCTGATATTAATGGATATCAGCTCTGGGACACATGCATGTTATTTTCATCGCAGCTTCACCCCACCTTCTTGCCAACTTTTGTGGCGGGACAATTTGGAGAAGAAACAGCAATTTTAAAGTGGCGATCAGCCGCAATAAGCTGATCAGGGCTTATAGAATTGAGCGTGTTTGAAAAACTGGCGATCAGTGCTGAAAAGTGGCTTATCACCGCGCGTCTGCCGATTTTATTTATTTATTTATTTTCCGGCAAAAAAACCCCGGTTATTTTTGCTCTAATCGCCAGCTTCTCTGGGCTTTCTGAATCGCTGTAGGCTTTTTTGGCTATAAACTGGTGATAAGTGGCTTATCGCTGCTTACTGCATGAGGGCCTTAGGGAGGATTTGTTCCTGTAAAGTACACCTAGTTTGGCATAGGATTTGGATGTCAGGGTATCAATGTGCATCCCAAATGTTAAATGGGAGTTGAACTATATGCCCAGATATTTCAAACAAGTAACAGGGGCTAGGATGGTATTAGAGCTGGTTTTTATCTGAAGCTCTGTCATTGGCAGCTTTAGCAATTTAGCTCTGGTCCCAAATACCATTGTTACAGTCTTGTCAGTGTTTAAAATCAGTTTGTTTTGGGAAATCCAGTTTCAAGTCTCAAAAAATCAGATTGAAGTATGTGTTCAAGGTCAGAGAGGCGAGGGCTGCGTGCATATAGGATCAGATCCAAGGCCTCTCACAATAACCTGTTAGGAATATTATTTTCTCATCTATCCGACATAAGTATAAAATATACTCTACCAAGACCCCTAATACAGAGTTACCCACCTTATACGGGAGCAGCTGCCAGACGAGTACAGTAAATGTATCTTATTTCTTTTACCACTGGAGGGCAGCGTGGAGTTGCAAGGAGTGGCGCCCGTAAGGACGACGTGCCAGTTAGGCGGAAGGAGACGCGCACACACTTTTATGTGAAACGGATATTTTTGGGGAGGGATTTAGTAGTCTGAGTGAGAAAATTGATATTTTGTCACAATGGAAAAATGGAAAAATTAACCATTTAAATATGCACAGATTTTATCCCACGTTTGGAAATTAGGGATGTTGCCTAAAAGTCTGAGAATGCATTAAGTGCCACCCACGGGCTTTAATGAAGCAGCATTTGTGGGATAAAGGGAACAGCATTCTGTATAAAGGTATTTTGGGCTCGATATAAATAATTGAAGCCAAAAACTAATATTAAGTAAATTGAGAATGGAAAAATATTCAGCACAAACGTACAGAATGTGATATTCTGAGAGATCTTACAGATGTTATCAAATCCCACAATGAATATATAGAAAATGTCTGTATAGAACGAGTCAAACAAGAATATGCCAATAAAACGTTTAATTGGGAGATACAGGGGCCACAATTCAGGTCAGTTAGCTGGAAGAAGGGAAGCCGGTCAGCCAGAAGAGCAGGTCCTCCGGTCAGCCAGAAGAGCAGGTCAGCCGGTCAGCTCTGAGATCAGCATTACTTATATCCCCTAAACGTTGTCCCCTGCATGTAATGCGCAGAACAGCCTGCACTGCATATACTGTACATGAGATACTTAACCCTTTCTTTTCGCTCGACTCTAATCTGAATGATTTGCTAATTGGTTTGTAATTAGAGAGATATTTGTAGCAGAATCCCATGTATGTTTTTTTTACCTTTTTAGATACCGTTTTGTGTAATAAAAGATATGAGATCAGAGGGGCTTCCTGTTTGCACTCGTGTTTTGGCAGAAGTGTATATGTGACCCTATAAATCTCCCTCACACCCGGCTTGGCAGCGTGACACTAGTGCAATGACCTGGGGAAGAATCACTGAGCTGTTAGCAATAGATACAACGGATAGAAAAGACACTACACATAGGTTGGATTAAAGAGAGTATTTTATTGAAATAATGAATCTCTTTGCTGGTAGGGGCCTGCAGCACATTGCAGAGCAATATAGTAACACGCAGAGCAATGCACTGCAGGCCCCTCCGGCAGCAAAGGAGTGAAGACCAATGCAGGGTGTATAAAGATCTCACTGATAATTCATGCACAAAGGGCAATTTGTTGCTGTGATCCAGAGGAAGGCGAAACATAACCCCTGCTGTGCAATGGGGGAAAAAAATTCCTTCCTGACCCCATTAAATGGCGATCGGAGGGTCCCTGGATCACTGCGCAGTGAGATCAGATGGAGCAGCACAGATCAGCGTTGTTATACACAGGGGCACACTCAGGATATAGAGATGTGGGTGATGGGGCCCTTGTGCCCCTGTGTATAACTCACCTGCTCCCCCATCCCCCTGCATATCTATCCCATTCACCCCTTTTCCTCCCGCATACCTCGCAGGGCCGGCCGGCCATTAGGCGGTCGCCTAGCGCGCAAAGGTCCTAGGGGCGCATTAATAATCATTATTATTTTTTTTCTTATTATTTCTAATTTATTTATCTTTTTTTTAAATTATTATTCTTTTTTTTTATCCAGTATTTTGGCGCCCTTTTGTTTTTATTTTGCGTCGCGCTGGGGTGCGGTCGCACCCCCTGCAGTCCCGATAGCTACGCCACTGTTTATTTTATTATTTTATTTATCTTGTTATTTTTTATACAACTGGGGCACAAATTTTAAGTTTCGCCTCGGGCGCATGAAACCCGTGCTCCGGCCCTGCTCCTTGTTCTCTCTCACCCTCTCACGCCCAATATCCCTATCTCCCTCTAGTACCTGCCCCTCCCGCAGCCTTCCTGATCTTATCTGCCTCTCCTGCGGTCAAACCAACTTCTCAGGGCCCCTAGAATACCCCTGTATCTACGCCCTGGCTCCTCTGCTACCTGCTCCCGGCTTCTTCTCCGCCTAAAAAAGGTGAAGCAGCAGATCTGTCCGCACCTCTCGTATTCTCCTACCTGCTCCTGGGGTCTTCTCCTCCGCCTAAAAAAGGTGAAGCAGCAGATCCGGCCACACCTGTCGTATGCTCCTTGGTCATCGTACACCACGTCTGCCTCCTCGGCCGCCTTGTAGCCCACCTCATTGTTCCACTTGACGCCCGCTTTTTCGTATGCCTCGTCGTCCGCCTCGTAGCCCGCCTCGTCGTCTGGTGGCACAAAGGGCACCACCTTCGTGCGTGTCCTGACCTGCAGGAGACATGAAGTGTTTGTAACCAGGGACAGTGATACTCTGTATCGCAAGAGCTCCTGTGCCACTTATACCCCCTCCGCAATACCACGTTATACCGCCCTCCACAGGGCAAATACCCGTTATACCCACCTCCCCAGGCCCAGTACCCAGTTATACAACCCTCCCAAGGCCCAGTACCCTGTTATACACCCCTCCCAAGGCCCAGTACCCTGTTATACGCCCCTCCCCAGGCCCAGTACCCTGTTATACACCCCTCCCCAGGCCCAGTACCCTGTTATACACCCCTCCCAAGGCCCAGTACCCTGTTATACACCCCTCCCCAGGCCCAGTACCTGTTATACCCACCTCACCAGGCCCAGTACCCGTTATACCCACCTCACCAGGCCCAGTACCCATTATGTACCCCTCCCCAGAAGGTCATATTTCTATTTATCAAAAATACATTGAGTAACCTCTGGTTTTCAGGCATGTCCTAGGGGAGTTATCACAGAGACACAGAAACGTCGCTGAGTTTGGTGAGTAACTCCCTTAACCTCTCAGCAGTTGAATTCCCCATTAGGCGCTTAACACGTTAAAAACAAGCGTTGCTATTTCTCTGCATGAAGTTGCAGGTAATTGGAAGAGTTACACAGTGACGGCTATTTCATCACTCACCTTCTTCTCCCGAAACGGTCTTTTCTGTCTTATTTCCGGCTTCACATCGGATATCCATATCCATTCTTGGCCTCTGATCTGTATGCCAGACAATGCTTTAAGACAGGGTTGCGCAACCTTTTTCCCTGCTCCCCCCTCCCCCCTCCCCACCTTGTCTCCGACGTTCTGATGTAACGACGTCATGTGATATCACGTTGCTATGGCAATGCCACATCATGTGACGCCACGTTGCTGTCGCCAGAAGCCGCCGGAGACAAGGAAAGGGAACTTACAGAGGACTTGCGCGCGATTTCCGGCATTTAATTTAAATGCTGTGGGGAAGAGCGAGGGGCCACTGTAAGCGCCGAGCCCCTCCTCCCAAGAAAATGTCGCGCCCCTCGATTTGCACACCCCTGCTTTAAGAGATATTCTGGGACCCTCCAACTCCTCCATCGGACCCTTCCTCATACTCATATTGACTGACCTTGCAGTGCTCTGCCCTGACTTGCACTGACCTGCTATGATGCCTCTCAAAATACCATGCTAACTCATTCTGAACATACATGTGTCCTTTCTACATGTTACTCAGCTTGTATGGGCCACAGACAGCTTTCCCGGGGTCCAGGACTAGTTTCCACCGGGGACCCTCACCCATGGGTCGGCGACCTTGCGAGAACCCACCCCCCCCCCAACCTGTTTTCTCTTGCACTGCCATAGACTACAACATTTCGGCCTGCTGGTCTTTTTCAGGTAAAGTGGCTAAACCCACTAAATCCAGCAAAGAAAGGCCAGCAGCCAAAACATTGTAGTCTGTGGCACAATAAATTATCTTTTTTTATTCAAATCTGTGTGCCCTTTTCCATCAATCTTATTGTATACATTGGACGAAATGCCGGTCTTCCCTGAGACTAAGGGGCACTGGTAAAAGTATCACTAATTGTTTTTTTTGGTATGCAGCAAATCCCCATCATTTTTGCGTTCTCTTGCTCTGCCCCAATCTGACACACCACCTTGCTCTCTCACCCCCCTCTTACACTCCCCCATCACCCTTCCCTTCCCCAAAGGTTGTCCTTTCAGATCTTACCCAAATTGTCTCCATCTCCCTTGGAAATGTTCTGTCTTTAAGCTGTGTGGCTCCTCTTGATCCGAACTTTCTTAGCTGACCCCTTTAGGTTTCGGCTCCGAGGGTCTAAAAAATAAGCGACTCCGAAAAGATGTGAAATATGCACAAGGGTCCTAAAATATTTATCTAATGGGGCTCTGAGGGGGAGACTTAAATACTAGTTAATATAATCTATTTAACTAACAAATATGATCTATTAAACTAAGAAATATAATGTATCAAACTAAATAAATATCTATTAAACTAATAAATAGAATCTATTGTACTAAGAAATATAATCTATTCAACTAAATAAATATAATCTATTTAAAAACAATACAATAAAAAGCTGGAGAAATGATACGTTAACCAAGCCACAGATTTGATGCCAATGAGCGTTGAACTCCTTGCAGATCCACCGTCAGCTGGTTGTGGCAGAAAGTGGTGACATGCGGTAGAACAGAGTGGTTGAGCTGTAACCACGGCAGTCAGGTCAGAAATCAACACAATATTTTTTGAAATTTAGAATGAGAATGTTCAATATGTCACATTCTGGGCTCAGACCCTGAGCCCTGTCACATGTTAGCAGCTTGTGATAATAGAAGATATCCATATACTGGGATGTGATAAGAGACATGAAGGTCATTTTATACTGGGTCCCATAACCTGCTTTATATGAAGTATCATTTTACACTAATTAGTAGAGATGCTACATTTTGAAAAATAGCGCTTTTGGCGACATTGTTCATTTTCTCTACAAATGATAAATGAAAAAGTTGGATAAAACGTTATATGTGTGTGTGCGCGTGCAATATATATATATATATATATACACATATACATACATACACATATAGTATGTTTATATATATATATCATACTATATGTATATATATTGTCTGTTTTATACACACATACACGTGTGTGTATATGTATGTGTGTGTGTGTGTATATATGTGTGTGCGTGTGTATATATATGGTATAACCCAGAGGTGCGCAAAGTGGAGGGCGGGAGATTTTTCGGGGGGGGGGGGGGAGGCGCACGGGCGGTTGCAGAGGCCCCGCGCACTTCCTCGAGGCATTAAAATTAAATGCCGGGGGATCGCGTGAGGCCTCTGCAATGCTATTACTTACCTTGACTCTGCCGGCGTCACTCGTGTCCATGGCAACGCGGTGTTAAATTACGCCGCGGGGTCATGTGACGTCACCCTCGTCAAATGCCGCTGCCGGTCACGTGACGCCGCATCAAGGTAAAGGAGGGGGTGGGGGCGCGAGCTCCCCTGGTATAACCAATAAATAATATAGCTGATATAGCAATTTGGTTGTGGCTAGAGAAAGATTATAGTGGCAGTGAGAATTAGTGGCCAGAATTAATAACTAAAAAGTAGCTGTAATAAAATAATAATAAACACTATGCCTAAACACAATAACAGTCCAGAAACTTAGCTCTAATAGCTATGTTATAACTCAATCATAAAAGGATCCAATTCGGGCATCCTCTGGAGTCCTGGCAGCTCTCTTCGGGGAAACAACCACCTCCTCGATAGATACCTAAACAAAAAAAAAGAAGAGAAAGCGCCCGCTCCATGTGTAAATTCGGTTTAACAATTTCATTTCCTGGACAAGATAAAAATAACAAACTCACAAACATCCGTTTGGTAAAAGCGTTGTATGAGACAGGCTCGTGCTCCGTGGTAATCCGGTGGTCAATCCGGTGGTCAATCCGCAGCTCCAGACTTTGGACGATGACCGGGAAACTCGATAGGCTGCGCCCCTTGCAGTGTGGTCCTCCGGCAATCTGTAGTATGCAGTTGTGATTCCACTCTGTAATTCCGGTGTCTCGCCTTGTTCGCGTACCAACTTCCCTTCCGGCGTCAAGACGGATAGTGTGGCAATAGCAACGAGAAGAATGTACCTACGTGTTTCTTCAGCACACGGCTGATTTCATCAGAGGATAATGCTACAACTCAGTCGTAATGGTTTTATAGTCCTACAGTCCAATTGGTAATGGCATAATAGATCACATATGTTACTGATTTTAGATAATAATAGATTCTTGTATGACACACACACACAAACACATATACATATATATATATATATATATATATATATGTATATATATATACATACACACATATATATATTTACACACACATACATATATTTACACACACACATATATATATATATATATATATATATATATATATATATATATATATATATGAAACCAGGTGTCCCACCAAGGAGACAAAAAACAGCACTCAAGGTATATGTGTAGAGGTATAAGTACCGTGTTAGCCGAGCTTCAATAATCATAAAATAATAAAAAAATAATATCATCTATTTATTTTTTGATTTTATATATATATATATATATATATATATATATATATATATATATATATATATATATATATATATATATAGATATAGATAACAGCAGGCACTTCAAAGGCTCCAAAGAAATAAGTGCTTGTTCAACAAAAATTACAGGAAACCAGGTGTCCCACCAAGGAGACAAAAAACAGCACTCAAGGTATATTGCAAAAGTGTATTTGAAAAAAAGCAGGCACATATAAATCCAACGTTTCGGTCCTGTATAGGGCCTTCCTCACGCCCCTGAGGAAGGTCCTATACAGGACCGAAACGTTGGATTTATATGTGCCTGCTTTTTTTCAAATACACTTTTGCAATATACCTTGAGTGCTGTTTTTTGTCTCCTTGGTGGGACACCTGGTTTTATATATATATATATATATATATATATATATATATATATATATATATATATATATATATATATATATATATATATATATATATATATATATATATACAAATACAACTGTATGCTCATCTGCATGTCTTAGGCAGGTCTGCAACCCCGCCTTTCCCCATTATCACCCAGCATACAGCACTTCCACTGCAGCAAGGGATTCTGGGAAATGACATGCAAATGAGCACACAGTGTCACTTTTTGCCTCAAAAACCATTTTTAACATGGTTCCCTATAGGCTTAAGCTTGCTGCATGGTCACAGCTTTGAGCACAGCCAGGGTTAAGGTGCATACCCAGAAAACCACCCACAGACAGCTGTTTCGACCTTAATGGGTCTCATCAGTGTGGGGTTGATTTAACTGGGTATGCAAAGAGGCTATGGGATAGGCTATACCATAATACTGAGTTAAGTTATGGTGAGTAAAAAAAGTGACAAAAACCCTCCACAGGAAAGCAAATATGCAAATACAACTGTATGCTCATCTGCATGTCTTAGGCAGGTCTGCAACCCCTCCTTTCCCCATTATCACCAGCATACAGCACTTCCACTGCAGCAAGGGATTCTGGGAAATGACATGCAAAAAAAAAAAATATATATATATATATATATATATATATAAAATCTTCTTCTCTCTGAAGAAGACCGTTTTAGTCGGAACGCGTTGGAGTGAGAGTCTGTGGAGTGGGACCCCTACCCTTTTCCATGACAGGAGGCCTTGGCTATCTGTAAATTGGCCTTTCACACCTACGCTTTAATGGTGATGTATTTACATCTTTAATACTCGAGCATTTATTGCCTCCATTTCTGCAATTACTATTTTACAACAACAGCTATCTCCTTACGTTATGTGCACAAATCTGCAGTGTGTGTAGAGGTATATGTGCATGCTTGGATCAGAGCTGCTTGTGTGGAGAGGTATATGAGCATGCTTGGATCAGAGCTGCTTGTGTGTAGAGGTATATGTGCATGCTTGGATCAGAGCTGCTTGTGTGTAGAGGTATATGTGCATGCTTGGATCAGAGCTGCTTGTGTGGAGAGGTATATGTGCATGCTTGGATCAGAGCTGCTTGTGTGTAGAGGTATATGTGCATGCTTGGATCAGAGCTGCTTGTGTGTAGAGGTATATGTGCATGCTTGGATCAGAGCTGCTTGTGTGTAGAGGTATATGTGCATGATTGGATCAGAGCTGCTTGTGTGTAGAGGTATATGTGCATGCTTGGATCAGAGCTGCTTGTGTGGAGAGGTATATGTGCATGCTTGGATCAGAGCTGCTTGTGTGTGTAGAGGTATATGTGCATGCTTGGATCAGAGCTGCTTGTGTGTAGAGGTATATGTGCATGCTTGGATCAGAGCTGCTTGTGTGTAGAGGTATATGTGCATGCTTGGATCAGAGCTGCTTGTGTGTAGAGGTATATGTGCATGCTTGGATCAGAGCTGCTTTTGTGTAGAGGTATATGTGCATGCTTGGATCAGAGCTGCTTGTGTGTAGAGGTATATGTGCATGCTTGGATCAGAGCTGCTTGTGTGTAGAGGTATATGCGCATGCTTGGATCAGAGCTGCTTGTGTGGAGAGGTATATGTGCATGATTGGATCAGAGCTGCTTGTGTGTAGAGGTATATGCGCATGCTTGGATCAGAGCTGCTTGTGTGTAGAGGTATATGTGCATGATTGGATCAGAGCTGCTTGTGTGGAGAGGTATATGTGCATGCTTGGATCAGAGCTGGAGTGTGTGTAGAGGTATATGTGCATGCTTGGATCAGAGCTGCTTGTGTGTAGAGGTATATGTGCATGCTTGGATCAGAGCTGCTTGTGTGTAGAGGTATATGTGCATGCTTTGATCAGAGCTGCTTGTGTGGAGAGGTATATGTGCATGCTTGGATCAGAGCTGCTTGTGTGGAGAGGTATATGTGCATGCTTGGATCAGAGCTGCTTGTGTGTAGAGGTATATGTGCATGATTGGATCAGAGCTGCTTGTGTGGAGAGGTATATGTGCATGCGTGGATCAGAGCTGCAGTGTGTGTAGAGGTATATGTGCATGCTTGGATCAGAGCTGCTTGTGTGTAGAGGTATATGTGCATGCTTGGATCAGAGCTGCTTGTGCTGGTGATTACTTTTGGTGTTCTTTGCCTCACGGAATACATGTTTGGTAGATGTGAGTCCCCCTCCTCTTTTATCAATTTTTCTTCCCTTGTTTTTAACCCACAGTAATACATTTGTATTGTTATCACTTTCTTGGCATGCCCGTGTGCTTCTTCATAAGGATGCTTTTTTCGTTGTAATACATATCCATTATCCTTTAGCACCACTGTCCATTGTTATTATATTATAAATCAAGACAGTTTCTGGGCAACAGTGACGCACTGTGTTGATGCGGTATACTTTGTGTCACATATATATATATATATATATATATATATATATATATATATATATATATATATATATAAAATCAAAAAATAAATAGACTATACCGTTCTGTGGCTAACGAAATGCTTTTATTTGTGCGAGCTTTCGAGATACGCTGATCTCTTCTTCTGGCGGTGTTACAATGAATGAAGCAAGCAAAGGGTATACTTAAAAACAGTGTCTCTTGGAATGTTATCTGTGCTTGTCCCTTCTCCCCCCCCCCCCTTGTGTGAATGTGATTTATGGCTAGAGGTGTTAAATGGTTCCTGAAAGTTAGTGATGTAAGAGTGTGTGTGTGTGTGTGTGTGTGTGTGTGTGTGTGTATCTGTGTGAATATAAATGAATGGAGAGCCCACAGTTTATACAGTGCTTTACAAAAGGTGTGTGTGTGGAGTGGGAGTTAATATAAATTGTGTGGGTAGGTGTGGAAATGTGAGAGATTGTAGCAAAACTAAAAGTGTGTGTAGATACTATGTGGTCCCTATTGGTGTATAGGGATGGAAAAACAAGGAGTATTTGTATGTGTAAGAGACAGCTGTGTGTGCATACATATAGCACAGTATGTACAGACATGGCCTTTAGCGCTCATGGGAAGAGAGTTCACTTGTGTCAGTAATGACTCATAAAATTTCGATCTCTGTTTAGGCCACCGCTAAGTGCCCCGAACAGTTGCATATATTTCTATTCGTGCAACCATCTCTATTTCGGTGTTTTAAGATTAACTTTGAGTATGGCAACCCCCAGATCGTCCATCTTATGGACAGAGTCAGAGAAATGTTCGCCGACAGGACTGTCTCTTGTTCCGCGTGTGATGCTGTGCGATGCAGGTTCATTCTCTTGTTTAGCCCCTGCCCCGTCTCACCTATGTAGTAGCAGCCCCCTGGACATTTCATGCACATGATGAGGAACACGACATTGCTGGAGGAACAGGTGAACCTTCCTCTGATTTTGTATTCCCGATTCCTGTGTGGTATTTGTATTGTGTCCGCTGTGTAGAGTATTGCGCAGGTTTTGCATCTTGCGTCCTGGCCTGGCATATATATAATTATATATATATATATTCCACAGAAGCAGCCGGCACTCCAGTTGCATGTAGAAAAAATTGGGTGCTTGTCCCATAAAGCAATAATAAACCACACGATTCCGTTTGAAGCACGAGATCAGGAGACAGCACTCTGGTAAGTTTGATCACAAGTTTTTGTACTGAAAAAGACACATAAACCGACGTGTCACGACAGGTGACTCTGCGCGTATTCTGACAGGCCGAGATGGCGTTTGCAGGGAGCTCGGGCGGTGGTAACATCTCTGCGGTGGCGCGGTCCGGATCCCAATACGTTCGCCGCGGAACCCGCTCTGGGCTTCAGTGTAAATCTCCGTCTCCCCCTGTCAGCCTCAGGCAGCTGTTTAGCTATATTTTTAGCCAATCCAGGATTCCTTTATCCCGTTTTATTGAACACTGTCTTCCTTTTTATTATTTTATATACCGTTTGTCATGTTGTTTATAGATTTAGTTTCATTTAGTTATATTTGATTATTCATGTGGTTTGTGTTCATTGTAACCGAACCCGGATCTGTGACGCATATGTACTGAGGTGGGGTTGGATCCCCTCGGTTATTTCTTGTTTTATTAATAAATAATTTACTATATTTTAATCTCTGGTGCGCATTGTGTGCGTTTTTCTTCTTGTCTGCACAGTGCTTCAGATTCTGCATCTGAAAAAATGCCGGTGGATCGGGATGTGAGGTAGGGAAGTGACGTCCGCGCCGGAACGTTATTGCCACGCCTCCAAATATTCATTGCCACGCCCCCAAATCGCGCCCGCTGCATACCCTGCAAAGCCATTAAAAAGCTCAGGCTTCAGCAAGTGTATTGCAGCGTGTGTGCGCCTTCCCTCCTTCTGAAATACTATAGACCAGGCCTGCACAACTCGTAAAGCGAGAAGGGCCAAAATGCTCCAAGGAAAAAAAATTTGGGCCGCACGGGTAAAATCATCATCATCATCTCTCCTCCAGCACCTCTCATCATCATCCTCATATCTCCCCCAGAACCCCTCACTATCAACCTTTGCGATACTCCCCATCTATCTCTCATACCCCCATCTCTCCCCCTCACCCACACATAATACTCCCTCTCCACAAACACACAATACCCCACTGCACACCACACACATCCCACGCCCCCTGCACCTCACATCCTTCTACCCCCCTGCACCTCACATCACTCTCCCCCCCTGCACCTCACATCACTCTCCCCCCCTGCACCTCACACCACTCTCCCCCCCTGCACCTCCCATCTCTCCCCCTGCACCTCACATCACTCTCCCCCCCTGCACCTCACATCACTCTTCCCCCCTGCACCTCACATCACTCTTCCCCCCTGCACCTCACATCACTCCCCCCCCTGAACCTCACATCACTCCCCCCCCTGAACCTCACACCACTCTCCCCCCCCTGCACCTCACATAACTCTCCCCCCCTGCAACTCACATCACTCTCCCCCCCTGCAACTCACATCACTCTCCCCCCTGTACCTCCAATCACCCCCCCTGCACCTCCAATCACCCCCCCTACACCTCCAACAACCCTCCCCTGCACCTCCAATAACCCCCCCTGCACATCCAACAACCCTCCCCTGCACCTCCAAAGACCCCCCTGCACCTCCAATGACCCCCCCTGCACCTCCAATGACCCCCCCTGCACCTCCAATAACCCCCCCTGCACCTCCAATAACCCCCCGCACCTCCAATGACCCCCACACCTCCAATCACCCCCCCTGCACCTCAATCACCCCCCTGCACCTCCAACCACCCCCCCTGAACCTCCAATCACCCCCCCTGAACCTCCAATGATCCCCCCTGCACCTCCAATGATCCCCCCTGCACCTCCAATCACCCCCCCCTGCACCTCCAATCACCCCCCCCCCCGCTGCACCTCCAATCACCCCCCCTGCACCTCCAATCACCCCCCTCTGCACCTCCAATCACCCCCCCTGCACCTCCAATCACCCCCCCTGCACCTCCAATCACCCCCCCCTGCACCTCCAATCACCCCTGCACCTCACCCCCTACACCTCACCTCCCCTGCACCTCACCTCAATGCACCTCACCTCAATGCACCTCACATCACCCCCGGGACCGCGGGGAATCGCTGCCATTTTTTTTTTTGAAGGTTTTTTTTTTTAAGTTTTTTTTTTTTTTAAATCTCATTGCGGGCCGCACAGAGAGGCCGGGCGGGCCGCACAGAGAGGCCGGGCGGGCCGCACAGAGAGGCCGGGCGGGCCGCACAGAGAGGCCGGGCGGGCCGTACAGAGGGGGCCGCACAGAGAGGCGGGGCGGGCCGCACAGAGAGGCCGGGCGGGCCGCACAGAGAGGCGGGGCGGGCCGCACAGAGAGGCCGGGCGGGCCGCACAGAGAGGGCGGGCCGTACAGAGGGGGCCGCACAGAGAGGCGGGGCGGGCCGCACAGAGAGGCGGGGCGGGCCGCACAGAGAGGCGGGGCGGGCCGCACAGAGAGGCGGGGCGGGCCGCACAGAGAGGCGGGGCGGGCCGCACAGAGAGGCGGGGCGGGCCGCACAGAGAGGCGGGGCGGGCCGCACAGAGAGGCGGGGCGGGCCGCACAGAGAGGCCGGGCAGGCCGCACAGAGAGGCCGGGCGGGCCGTACAGAGGGGGCCGCACAGAGAGGCGGGGGCGGGCCGCACAGAGAGGCGGGGCGGGCCGCACAGAGAGGCGGGGCGGGCCGCACAGAGAGGCGGGGCGGGCCGCACAGAGAGGCGGGGCGGGCCGCACAGAGAGGCGGGGCGGGCCGCACAGAGAGGCGGGGCGGGCCGCACAGAGAGGCGGGGGCGGGCCGCACAGAGAGGCGGGGCGGGCCGCACAGAGAGGCGGGGCGGGCCGCACAGAGAGGCGGGGCGGGCCGCACAGAGAGGCGGGGCGGGCCGCACAGAGAGGCGGGGCGGGCCGCACAGAGAGGCGGGGCGGGCCGCACAGAGAGGCGGGGCGGGCCGCACAGAGAGGCCGGGCAGGCCGCACAGAGAGGCCGGGCGGGCCGTACAGAGGGGGCCGCACAGAGAGGCGGGGCGGGCCGCACAGAGAGGCGGGGCGGGCCGCACAGAGAGGCGGGGGCGGGCCGCACAGAGAGGCGGGGCGGGCCGCACAGAGAGGCGGGGCGGGCCGCACAGAGAGGCGGGGCGGGCCGCACAGAGAGGCGGGGCGGGCCGCACAGAGAGGCGGGGCGGGCCGCACAGAGAGGCGGGGCGGGCCGCACAGAGAGGCGGGGCGGGCCGCACAGAGAGGCGGGGCGGGCCGCACAGAGAGGCGGGGCGGGCCGCACAGAGAGGCCGGGCGGGCCGCACAGAGAGGCCCGGGCAGGCCGCACAGAGAGGCCGGGCAGGCCGCACAGAGAGGCCGGGCAGGCCGCACAGAGAGGCCGGGCAGGCCGTACAGAGGGGGGCCGCACAGAGAGGCGGGGCGGGCCGCACAGAGAGGCGGGGCGGGCCGCACAGAGAGGCGGGGCGGGCCGCACAGAGAGGCCGGGCGGGCCGCACAGAGAGGCGGGGCGGGCCGCACAGAGAGGCCGGGCGGGCCGCACAGAGAGGCCAGGCGGGCCGCACAGAGAGGCCGGGCGGGCCGCACAGAGAGGCGGGGCGGGCCGCACAGAGAGGCCGGGCGGGCCTCACAGAGAGGCCGGGCGGGCCGCACAGAGAGGCGGGGCGGGCCGCACAGAGAGGCCGGGCGGGCCGCACAGAGAGGCCGGGCGGGCCGCACAGAGAGGCGGGGCGGGCCGCACAGAGAGGCGGGGCGGGCCGCACAGAGAGGCGGGGCGGGCCGCACAGAGAGGCGGGGCGGGCCGCACAGAGAGGCGGGGCGGGCCGCACAGAGAGGCGGGGCGGGCCGCACAGAGAGGCGGGGCGGGCCGCACAGAGAGGCGGGGCGGGCCGCACAGAGAGGCCGGGCGGGCCGCACAGAGAGGCCGGGCGGGCCGCACAGAGAGGCGGGGCGGGCCGCACAGAGAGGCCGGGCAGGCCGCACAGAGAGGCCGGGCGGGCCGTACAGAGGGGGCCGCACAGAGAGGCGGGGCGGGCCGCACAGAGAGGCGGGGCGG
The DNA here is from genome assembly GCF_040206685.1 of Ascaphus truei. Lineage (NCBI taxonomy): Eukaryota > Metazoa > Chordata > Amphibia > Anura > Ascaphidae > Ascaphus > Ascaphus truei. The sequence continues at coordinate 45,779 of NW_027454670.1, forward strand.
GCCGCACAGAGAGGCGGGGCGGGCCGCACAGAGAGGCGGGGCGGGCCGCACAGAGAGGCGGGGCGGGCCGCACAGAGAGGCGGGGCGGGCCGCACAGAGAGGCGGGGCGGGCCGCACAGAGAGGCGGGGCGGGCCGCACAGAGAGGCCGGGCGGGCCGCACAGAGAGGCCGGGCGGGCCGCACAGAGAGGCGGGGCGGGCCGCACAGAGAGGCCGGGCAGGCCGCACAGAGAGGCCGGGCGGGCCGTACAGAGGGGGCCGCACAGAGAGGCGGGGCGGGCCGCACAGAGAGGCGGGGCGGGCCGCACAGAGAGGCGGGGCGGGCCGCACAGAGAGGCGGGGCGGGCCGCACAGAGAGGCCGGGCGGGCCGCACAGAGAGGCGGGGCGGGCCGCACAGAGAGGCCGGGCAGGCCGCACAGAGAGGCCGGGCGGGCCGTACAGAGGGGGCCGCACAGAGAGGCGGGGCGGGCCGCACAGAGAGGCGGGGCGGGCCGCACAGAGAGGCGGGGCGGGCCGCACAGAGAGGCCGGGCGGGCCGCACAGAGAGGCCGGGCGGGCCGCACAGAGAGGCCGGGCGGGCCGCACAGAGAGGCCGGGCGGGCCGCACAGAGAGGCCGGGCGGGCCGCATGCGGCCCGCGGCCGTTATGTTGTGCAGGCCTGCTATAGACGCAGCCTTATCGACGCTTACTGAATAGGCCACTGTGTCTCTGTCTCTCTCTGTGTCTCTGTGTCTCTCTGTGTCTCTCAAATCAAAATCAGCTTTGTTGGCATGACAAAAGAACATTTCAGTATTGCCAAGCGTGAGTAATAGGGGGTGTGGGACAATGATTACACGAATACTAGGGGGTACGGTTTAATGGTTATACAGTACATTACTTTTGTCTCTCTCTCATTCTCTGTCTCTCTCTCATTCTCTGTCTCTCTCTCATTCTCTGTCTCTCTCTCATTCTCTGTCTCTCTCTCATTCTCTGTCTCTCTCTCTCATTCTCTGTCTCTCTCTCTCATTCTCTGTCTCTCTCTCATTCTCTGTCTCTCTCTCTCATCCCTGTATGATAGGTATGTTCCAACTCTATTTTTTGCTCTTCTTTTCCGTTTGAGAGGAGGGAGTCCCTCACCTCTTCAGCCACACACCAGGAACGCTGGATTGCTTACAGACGCTCGGAGAGGCGGATACAGTCGTGGATTGCAGGCACTGATTTATCTGGTAAGTACCGAAAACATGCTTGAACAAGGGCCGTAGACATTTTATTTGATGGTTTAGATTACCATTGTCTGTGGTTGTTAGTTATTGGTATTACAGTTTTTTGATGTTGTTACGAATCAAATACATTTTGAAGTAGTAATCCCCTCCGAACTGGGCATTCCTGGCCAATAATGCCCTGGCTGTAAGAGTTGAAGGGCCCAAGCAAAGCCCCCACCTCTATACACACTAACACTGCAGGGGCATCAGAGTGTCTTATTGTCATGGCAACAGGAGGTGTCACGTGATGTAATTTGTTTAATAAATTATTTTTTAAGGTGTCCCGGTTTTTCATTTTCGAAATCTGGTCACCCTATTCATCAAGCAGAAAAAGTGAAGAAACAATTGTAGTTTTGCTAATGGACGTCATTTTGGCATATCATTAGCTTTGAGGATACCCATTAATATGAAGAAAAGTAACAGCCATTCCCAATGTAGCCCCCCTTCCCTGGGCCAATCGCAGATCGGGCCCCCTCCTCTGTACTAGGGCCTGGCTACGTGTCTGAGTGTGGTGCATACCTGCTGGCAACAGGGGGGCCTGAGTCTCCCGCGATGGTATGGGGGATGATAGGATCAGGTTTCTGGGGTGAATGCCTTCGTCTCATTTAATGGTGCAGCACCTCCATCTCTGAGCCCCAGGAATACGGGTGGAATCCTTCCAGAGAGTCGTCCCCCCCCCCCCCCCGGGGATGAGAGATTCCAGTCTCACACTGTATATCTTTAAAAGCAGCCGCAGCTCTTTATTCACAGCAGCAGAATAGCAGCAACAAGACTGTCAATCAGGTACAGGGTGTCTTCCTCCACACAGGACTGCTCTCCCTCAGGATGGTCTCTGTGTCCCTGCCACCACCCCAGGTCAAGGGCACCCAGGGTGGGGCTAGCTCTTCCCTCGCCCCCTAAACAGGGTGAGAGGAATTGGTCCACCTCCCTAAGTAAGGTTGCATCAGCTCTACTCAGAGGCTGATGGCTCCCCTTCTCCAACGGCCAATTGATATAGGCTCTCTCTGTCACCCTGGGCCAGCCAGGTGACAGACTCAGCAGACTCTAACTCTGGACTGAACTCTTAACTCTGACACACACTTCTACTAAATAGGAAGTGCACTGCTCTTTATGATATTGGCAGGCACTGCCCCTGTGTCTCTGCCTTCCACACAGGGTCAGGTACCAATTTCAGGAATGTCCCGTTATTAGCGTAAACACAACAGAGTTCCAGGGATCTAGCATTAAGACTGTAAGCTCTGCAGGCCAGGGATTTCCTTTCCTATTGTCTGATTTTGTTTGTTGCACTTATTGTACTATAATTCCCTGTACTGTATTGCCTCTCTTATAAAGCGCTATATAAATAAAGATTTCCATACATAATATATCTTAATGCATCTTAAGACACCTTAGAGTTCCCTCTATAAGACACTTTATGGTCCACTCAAGTGAATAGTCTGTAAGGAGTCTAAGGCTGCGTCCATAGAAGGACAAGCAGCGCTGAGGCGTGCGGACGCTCCGCGCTGAGCCCCTGCATCCTCAATGAGGATGCCTTGAGAGGGGGCTCATGCGAGCGTCCGCGGGCGTGCTCAGGCTTTGGAGTTTTCAGCCGAGCGCCAAGCTGTTTTTCAGCGCGCTGTCGGCTGAAAACATCCAATCAGCCTTAAGCAGCGTCAACGTCACGGCGCCGTGACATTGACGTCAGTGCATCGCGGGCGATTGGCCCAGCGACGTCACTGCCCCGCCTCCAACCACCTCCCCCCGGCTCCCTTCGCGCACGCTGGCTCCGTGGAATCGGGCTGACTTAAGCAGGCGAGCCTCAGCGTTAGCGCGCAACCGCTCTCCCCACCCCTCTATGGCCCGGGCCTTAGTTACTGTACAGCATTGTAAAGTGCCTTGCTGGCCTAGTACAATTTAGTAAATATCCTAAACAATGTCGTCTTAGGCAAAATGTTGCTGATCTTTGCTCTAAAAATGACTATGAACTAAAGAGAAATAACAATCTCCCTTGTGAGCACATTCACATGTCTCAGACAGGTCTGCAACCCTGCTTTTCACCATTATCCCATACAGCTTCCACTGCAGCCAGGGGACTCTGGGAAATGACATGCAAATGAGCACAGTGTCACCTTTTGCTTCAAATCTATTTTAAATGAAATTAGCCTTGTACTTCTGGTGGCGAGAGTAGGGGTTTGGTGCTTTATACGTTACATATTATTAAATGTTAACATCAAACAAATATTGTCATTATGTTTGGTGCTACTTATTTCTTTTTCATTAGGATTTATTTATTCATCTTTCATTATTATTATTTACTAGCTGAGAGACCCGGCGTTGCCCGGGATGTAAATGCGTAATAGGTAGTATTATTTATAACTCGTGGAACAATAGGTGAGTATTTGTTGTAAAGGTTTCGGGGGGGGGGGAGAAAGGGGAGCGGGGGGGGGAGAAAGGGGAGCGAGGGGGGGAGAAAGGGGAGCGGGGGGGGGAGAAAGGGGAGCGGGGGGGGGGAGAAAGGGGAGCGGGGGGGAGAAAGGGGAGCGGGGGGGGAGAAAGGGGAGCGGGGGGGGGAGAAAGGGAAACGGGGGGGGGAGAAAGGGGAGCGGGGGGGGGGGAGAAAGGGGAGCGGGGGGGGGTGAAAGGGGAGCGGGGGGGGAGAAAGGGGAGCGGGGGGGGGGAGAAAGGGGAGCGGGGGGGGAGAAAGGGGAGCGGGGGGGGGGAGAAAGGGGAGCGGGGGGGTGGGAGAAAGGGGAGCGGGGGGGGGAGAAAGGGGAGCGGGGGGGGAGAAAGGGGAGCGGGGGGGGAGAAAGGGGAGCGGGGGGGAGAAAGGGGAGCGGGGGGGGAGAAAGGGGAGCGGGGGGGGGAGAAAGGGAAACGGGGGGGGGAGAAAGGGGAGCGGGGGGGGGGGAGAAAGGGGAGCGGGGGGGGGTGAAAGGGGAGCGGGGGGGGAGAAAGGGGAGCGGGGGGGGGGAGAAAGGGGAGCGGGGGGGGGAGAAAGGGGAGCGGGGGGGGGGAGAAAGGGGAGCGGGGGGGTGGGAGAAAGGGGAGCGGGGGGGGGAGAAAGGGGAGCGGGGGGGGAGAAAGGGGAGCGGGGGGGGAGAAAGGGGAGCGGGGGGGGGAGAAAGGGGAGCGGGGGGGGGAGAAAGGGGAGCGGGGGGGAGAGAAAGGGGAGCGGGGGGAGAGAAAGGGGAGCGGGGGGGGGAGAAAGGGGAGCGGGGGGGGAGAAAGGGGAGCGGGGGGGGAGAAAGGGGAGCGGGGGGGGAGAAAGGGGAGCGGGGGGGAGAGAAAGGGGAGCGGGGGGAGAGAAAGGGGAGCGGGGGGGAGAAATGGGAGCGGGGGGGGAGAAAGGGGAGCGGGGGGGGAGAAGGGGGAGAAAGGGGAGCGGGGGGGGGGAGAAAGGGGAGCGGGGGGGGAAAGGGGAGCGGGGGGGGGAAAGGGGAGCGGGGGGGGAGAAAGGGGAGCGGGGGGGGGAGAAAGGGGAGCGGGGGGGGGAGAAAGGGGAGCGGGGGGGGAGAAAGGGGAGCGGGGGGGGGGGAGAAAGGGGAGCGGGGGGGGGAGAAAGGGGAGCGGGGGGGAGAAAGGGGAGCGGGGGGGGGGGAAGGGGAGTGGGGGTGGGGAAAGGGGAGTGGGGGGGGGTGGAGAGCGGTGGGCATATGTATTGTCATAATTTATGTATGGGCATTTCCCCCCCCCCCCCGTTCCCCGTGACTCCCCCCCCCGTTCCCTGTGACTCGCGCTCCCCCCCCGGCGGCCGCTTGGTCCCCCGATGTGCCGTCCTGCTGAGTGAGGCGTGCAGGCGGCTGCAGGAAGCGCCCTGTGTGGGCCTAAGACTCACGCTCCCCCCCCCCCCCCGGCGCCCGCTCGATGTGGCGTCTGGCTGAGCGGCGGTAGGAAGCGCCCTGTGTGGGCCTGAGGCTGAGGCGGGACGCGCAGTGGGCCTGAGGCTGAGGCGGGACGCGCAGTGGGCCTGAGGCTGAGGCGGGACGCGCAGTGGGCCTGAGGCTGAGGCGGGACGCGCAGTGGGCCTGAGGCTGAGGCGGGACGCGCAGTGGGCCTGAGGCTGAGGCGGGACGCACAGTGACTTACCTGAGCGGGTGGTAGCGCCGGGGAGGTAAGGGAGCGGCTGGGGTAGGAGGGCCGCGCTTCCCGTCCGGAGCCAGTGCAGGATGGCGCACGTGAGGGGGGGGGAGGGGGGCGGACAGAGGGTGTGTGTGTGTGTATAGAGCTGCTGTGTTGTGTGTGTGTGTGTGTGTGTGTGTGTGTGTATAGAGCTGCTGTGTTGTGTGTGTGTGTGTATAGAGCTGCTGTGTTGTGTGTGTGTGTATAGAGCTGCTGTGTTGTGTGTGTGTGTGTGTGTATAGAGCTGCTGTGTTGTGTGTGTGTGTGTGTGTATAGAGCTGCTGTGTTGTGTGTGTGTGTGTGTGTGTGTGTGTGTGTGTGTGTGTATAGAGCTGCTGTGTTGTGTGTGTGTGTGTGTGTGGGCCGTCACTCCGCCTCAGGCCAATGAGAGGTGTGCGGGGGCGGGCGACCCAAGGGACCAATGAGATTTCCCCTAGGGACACCGGACATCCAGGCAGGCAAACATACAGTGCTTTCACTAATATAGTATAAGATTAACTTTATTATATTTGTTGTTGTCATTATTATTATTGTTTACTGTTAGCTGGAGTATGGCTCACCCAAGAACCACTTTCCCCTGTATGGGGGTCAGACATAGTGCAGACTTGACCCCTGACATTTATAAAAAGATGTTGGAATATGTGACACTGCTGCTTAATAAACACAAACACAGGCGCGCCATGTATTGTTCTGACATTGGTTTATTACACAGAGACACGTCTTTATAGAGGGTTGTCACACTAACAGCCTGGAAGGGGTTAATGCAGGGTCACCAGCCCAGCCCCCCTCTCCTATGATTGGTTGCTGCTCTCGTACAGTAGCCGCGATTGGTCCCCTGTCAATGTCAGAAAAGGCGCGCCAGTTTTGCTGTCTCCATGGCGACCATGGCGGCCGCCGGAGATCGGCCTGCAGCGCGGCCCGGCTTCCAGGTTACCTCCCCGCCGGTGAAGATGTTAGCGGGGCGGCTGAGGGAATGCGTGCGGCGGCGGCCCGGTTCCTTCTGGCTGGAGAAAGGAGCCGGCGGGCTGGAGGTGGGCCTGGTGTGGATGCAGGGCCGGGTGCTGCACGTACGGCCCGAGCGCGGCGTCACCGTGCGGCTGAGCGACGACACTCACACCTTCACCGTGTGCGGGGCCGACCGGGTGCCCAAGGGCAAGCCCTGCCTGCAGCCAGGTAACCGGGGGGTCCGCACGCCCTGCCTGCAGCCAGGTAACCGGGGGGGTCCGCAAGCCCTGCCTGCAGCCAGGTAACCGGGGGGTCCGCAAGCCCTGCCTGCAGCCCGGTAACCAGGGGGTCAACAAGCCCTGCCTGCAGTCAGGTAACCAGGGGGGTCAGCAAGCCCTGCCTGCAGCCAGGTAACCGGGGGGGTCAGCAAGCCCTGCCTGCAGCCAGGTAACCGGGGGGTCAGCAAGCCCTGCCTGCAGCCAGGTAACCAGGGGGTCAACAAGCCCTGCCTGCAGTCAGGTAACCAGGGGGGTCAGCAAGCCCTGCCTGCAGCCAGGTAACCGGGGGGGTCCGCAAGCCCTGCCTGCAGCCAGGTAACCGGGGGGGTCAGCAAGCCCTGCCTGCAGCCAGGTAACCGGGGGGGTCAGCAAGCCCTGCCTGCAGCCAGGTAACCGGGGGGTCCGCAAGCCCTGCCTGCAGCCACGTAACCGGGGGGTCCGCAAGCCCTGCCTGCAGCCACGTAACCGGGGGGGTCCGCAAGCCCTGCCTGCAGCCAGGTAACCGGGGGGGTGCGCAAGCCCTGCCTGCAGCCAGGTAACCGGGGGGGTGCGCAAGCCCTGCCTGCAGCCAGGTAACCGGGGGGGTGCGCAAGCCCTGCCTGCAGCCAGGTAACCGGGGGGTCAACAAGCCCTGCCTGCAGCCAGGTAACCGGGAGGGGTCCGTAAGCCCTGCCTGCAGTCAGGTAATCGGGGGGGGTCCGCAAGCCCTGCCTGCAGCCAGGTAACCGGGGGGTCAGCAAGCCCTGCCTGCAGCCAGGTAACCGGGGGGGTGAGCAAGCCCTGCCTGCAGCCAGGTAACCGGGGGGTCCGCAAGCCCTGCCTGCAGCCAGGTAACCGGGGGGGTCCGCAAGCCCTGCCTGCAGCCAGGTAACCGGGGGGTCAACAAGCCCTGCCTGCAGTCAGGTAACCAGGGGGGTCAGCAAGCCCTGCCTGCAGCCAGGTAACCGGGGGGGTCAGCAAGCCCTGCCTGCAGCCAGGTAACCGGGGGGTCAGCAAGCCCTGCCTGCAGCCACGTAACCGGGGGGTCCGCAAGCCCTGCCTGCAGCCAGGTAACCGGGGGGGTCAGCAAGCCCTGCCTGCAGCCAGGTAACCGGGGGGGTCAGCAAGCCCTGCCTGCAGCCAGGTAACCGGGGGGTCCGCAAGCCCTGCCTGCAGCCACGTAACCGGGGGGTCCGCAAGCCCTGCCTGCAGCCACGTAACCGGGGGGGTCCGCAAGCCCTGCCTGCAGCCAGGTAACCGGGGGGGTGCGCAAGCCCTGCCTGCAGCCAGGTAACCGGGGGGTCAACAAGCCCTGCCTGCAGCCAGGTAACCGGGAGGGGTCCGTAAGCCCTGCCTGCAGTCAGGTAATCGGGGGGGGTCCGCAAGCCCTGCCTGCAGCCAGGTAACCGGGGGGTCAGCAAGCCCTGCCTGCAGCCAGGTAACCGGGGGGGTCCGCAAGCCCTGTCTGCAGCCAGGTAACCGGGGGTCCACAAGCCCTGTCTGCACGCATACACCCTCCTCCTAGGGAGTGTGTGGGGGGGATTTTGTGTGTGTGCGTGGGGGGGGGATTGTGTGTGTGTGTGTGTGGGTGGGGGATTGAGTGTGTGTGTGGGGGGATTGAGTGTGTGTGTGGGGGGATTGAGTGTGTGTGTGTGTGTGTGTGTGTGGGGATTGTGTGTGTGTGTGTGGGGGGGGAGTGAGTGTGTGTGTGTGTGTGGGGGGGGGAATTGTGTGTGTATGTGGTATGTGGTGTGTATGTGGTGATTGATTGAGAGAGAGAGAGTGTGTGTTGTAATGCAGTGGTGCGCAAACTGGGGGGGGCAATAAGGCGCAAGAGTTAGGGGGGCGCAGGCGACGTGCGGCAAAATCTGGGTGCGCGGGCCGGCAGACGCTTTGCGCGGGAGGACGAAAAAGCTGTACGCGAGGGGCGGCCAATAAGATGTGCACGGGCGGGCAGCCGAAGATGTGTGCGGGTGGCTGAACAAGATAGTGCAGGTGGCGGCCTCGTGATGGTGTGTGCGCACGCGCAGGGGCTTCGGAGGTACGGGGAGGAGCACGCCCGAGCACGGTGAAGTCAAACGCCCCTCCCGGTGTCTGCCCTGCAATAGCGCTGTGTTCCTGCTCTCCTCCGCTGGCAACCTGCTTCGCTGCGATCCTCTGCGAGGGAAAGGGTCGGCTGCCACTGTATCAATCACACTATGAATGTACAGAAATAATAAATAAAAGTGAAAACATTGAAAACGGAAAAAAAATAATAATAATAATGTAGGTAGGAGTGTGGATGACAATGGGGATAGCAAGCCAAAGAGCAGGGAGGGGAAGGTAGAAACAAAAAGGGGGGGGGATAGGGAAGGGAGGTAGCAAAGAGGTGGATGAATGCCCCCCAAAAGTATTGCCTTTGTGCACGTACGCTCTCCCAAGCTCGGCGCTTGGGGAGACAAACAAAATTGACTTTGAAGTGCGCTCAGCAGAAGTCAATGCACACACACAGACACACACAAACACACACACACACAAATAGCCCCGATCCACGCTTGCAAAATGATGCAGGACACCCTGCGCTCAGGCTTGGAGAGTTGGTGATGTCACCGCTCTCAGCGGCAGCGTGGACGCAGCCTAATTTTGCAAGCGCGAGCTGTTGAAATATGTAAGTATTTATAGACATATTTGGATTTATATTGTATACCGTTTAATAAAGGTTTTTTTTTTTTCATGTGATTTTGATTACGTCAGGCAGGGGGGGCCCGAGAAATTTTATGGATGAAAAGGGGGGCTCGGCATAAAAAGTTTGCTCACCCCTGCACTAAGCTGCGCTTTCAGCTCATAGACCTCACATTATAAACGTGTAATTATAGTCTCACCTTAATGTAGTGTAAAAGAAAATGATGTACAGATTTGGTCGCATCTATTAACGCAGGTTGACGGTGGCAGAACGTTAACGCAGCTCTATTTAAACAAATGGCACAGCGCTATATTTCTTAAATGGGTGCAATTTATTGCATTATTTGTGTAATCTTATCAGGTGGTACAGGCATACCCCGCATTCACGTACACAATGGGACCGGAGCATGTATGTAAAGTGAAAATGTACTTAAAGTGAAGCACTCCCTTTTTCCCACTTATCGATGCATGTACTGTACTGCAATCCTCATATACGCGCATAACTGATGTAAATAACGCATGTGTAACAGGCTCTATAGTCTCCCCGCTTGCGCACAGCTTTGGTACAGGTAGGGAGCCGGTATTGCTGTTCAGGACGTGCTGACAGGCGCATGCGCGAGCTGCCGTTTGCCTATTGGGTGATATGTCCTTACTCGCGAGTGTACTTAAAGTGAGTGTCCTTAAACCGGGGTATGCCTGTAAATCCTAAAGTTGATGTCCCTGGGGCAGCTGAGGGATTTTCACCCATTCAGTCCTGGAGGGTCCTGCGCCCCCCTCCTGCATTTCCTAATCATGTGTTCGCTCCTTAGGCCTCGGATATTTTATTTATTTATAAAATGTTTTACCAGGAAGGAAGCAATACTTGAAAATGAGGTAACTCTCAATGTATGTCCTGGGCACAGAGTTATGATGACAGATTCCAGTACAGAGTAGGTTGAAGCAACGCACAGCAAAGAGGGGGTGACAGCAGGTCTGGCAAAAATCTTCTTTATTATGGAAGCATTAAAATGTGGAAGGCTGCAACCTTCTACGCGTTTCGTGCAATGAAAGTTGCACTTTATCAAGAAGTCAGTTTGAACATGGTATGACACACTATATATAGGGACAGTCTGCCGTTTTGGCGCCAAAAAAACACTCTTTGGAATTTGCATAAAGGTTTAATTAATACACAGCTGCGCCAGCGCTATGCAAGAAGCGACTAATTACCTGTTCAGCCCCTTGAGACATCCGCTTGCCAAACACTCCTGCTATGTGGAACGCACAGCAGGGCAATGGAGGGCGAAATCTCGAGAGATGCGTTCCAGGGTGGTCCCGACTGCTCGCGCATGCGCAGTATGCCCTAAAAAATTAAAAAGAAATCCCGATCCCCTTAAAGGGAACAGCTACTATCCTGTAAATGCGCGCATGCGCATGAGCGGCTCTGTGTGTGTATATATACTGCAAAAACGGCAGAATATTGGTGTAAACAACCACCACAGGAGAGACAGTGATGGTAATGCCCCATAACCTATGGAGACACCCATAACCTGTACCAAACTGATGGGGGAAGAAATACACCAACTGTGAGGCACATAAAGGGATCTAAATTGTATGAAACTTATTAGGCAGACTGTACCCCATACATACAAAATTTATGATAATTGTCAAATTAAAAGATTAAAGAGTTATGATGACAGATACATGGTTACAAATCCATAGTTACATTAGGTGAACATGGTATACATTATATACAAGACATTGCATGCACAGTTAGAGATAATATATATTATAGGCGCATGTAACCGTTACAGACCAGATTAAAATGTGAGACAGCCTTAGTTTTGAAAGCACTTAGACTGGTGGCATCTGCAAGAGTCTCTGGTAGGTTGTTCCAGTTTTGGGGTGCACGGTAAGGCCGTGATTATACCCAAAGCTGCGGAGCGCAGAACGTTGTGCGCCACCAAAACAAATAAAAGTTTTCCTATGAGCGCACACTAAGAATGGGTGACCAACGAGGCGGCCAAGTGCTCAAATTTTCGAACAGATCCAAGAATTTTATTTTCTGGAGCGATGGCCGCGTCATGTGAGCGGTTCAGCCAATGAGAGTGAACCACTCACGTGACATCATGGCCTCGCCTCCCGATGCCTCCTGCCTGCAGTGCAAGTTTCGGGCAGCGCATCGCACTGAGGTAGCGCGCGTGTCCCGCCGCCGGTGGTATAATGAAGGCCTATGAGGAGGAGCGGACGGATACTTTGTTGAACCTTAGGACCATGAGCAGTCTGTTGGAGTCTGATCTCAGATGATAAGTGCTGCACGTGGTAGGGGTGAGGAGCTTGTTCAGGTAGGTGGGTAGCTTGCCCAGAAAGTATTTGAAGGCAAGACAGGAAAGATGAACTTTGCGCCTAGACTCTAGTGATGACCAATCTAGTTCTTTGAGCATTTCGCAGTGATGTGTGTTGTCATTGCATTGGAGGACAAAGCGACATATTGAATTGTAGAGGGTATCAAGGTTGCTAAGGTGGGTTTGGGGTGCTGTGCCATATACTACAGTATGTCCCCATAGTCGATAATTTGCATTGGCTTCTGCTGTGTGATATAGTGCGTGTGCGACAGAGCACATGGCGTTGTGCGCGCCTGTCGCCTGAGCGATCTGTGGATTTTAGATCGCTCGTGACGGGGAGACGTGGCCGTGACGTCACTAGGCCTTCCCTAATGTCTCTCACGGGAGACCAGGAGATTTGACACTTATTTGTACCGGGATCATTCGCTAGGCAAACAAGGTGGTAAGAACAAAATGCAGTTTATTCGGGTAAACCCGCGTACAACACAATGAATACACAAAATACAGCTAAAAGCACACTTACTGGGGGTGAAATCTAGGCTCTACTAGGTGCAGGGTGTATGCTTCGGTACGCTTAACCTGACCGGGATATACACCCGGGCTTTCTGGTCCTCTTTTTGGCTTCAGTTCCTAGCCGCGACCGCTACGTTCCAAATGAGAACTTGAACTTCACGTCTGACTTAGTCTCTGCAGGGCAGACTTTTCCTAGCTTCAAAACGAAGCCGGTTGCTCTGGTATTCGTGACAGCAACTTTGAAAAGTCCGCCCTAGCTTCATCGACACAAGTCACTAGATCGTCTGGTTCTCTGACTGGGGTTTCTCCTTACATACCCTCCACTGTTCTATGTTCAGCATGGAGGAAGGAGCGACCAATTGGAGCATGGGAAACCCTTGCCGCCAACCGATAGGTATAGGGGCTCGTCCTTTGGCTGACGCCAGAGGAGGGGACGTGCTAAGCCGGCTCGGGATGACCCGTGGGCGGGACATATGGATTGACCAATGGGAAAACGCGCCAACATTTTGCTGCTTCCCCTAGTCAACCCATTGCCACCTACTGGGCAGACTCCACTGAGTCTGGCAGATCAGAGTGTCCTCCCCGCAGGGGGTCTCTGTTCTCCGGACCCAGTACTAAGCCCTGCCCTGGCCACTTCACACCCCGACACCTCTCAACATCCCTTCTCCTCTCCGATGTCTATGCAGACTTCCCGGCACCTATATGATGCCTGAGCTGGCTGAATAGACATTTATAGTAAAAGCACAAATGAAATAAAACATACTTTAATACATAGGATAACTTGGGCAGACTCATAGCTGTAAGGGAAATAGGACTGGGATATCTGGGCTTGAAAATCAGGAGTCACTGGGCAGCCCTGGTGTAATTCAACCCACGTACTGGCAAATCATGCCTGCACGCCAGGGAGAATTAGGAGACTACTGATATCTTTGCCCCCCCCAAACTCCTGCAAACAACATGATTGCATTTCTACCCAAATATCTCACCTAAAACTTACATATAGAACGTTTCATGAGTCTTAGACTCAGGGAACATGAAAAGTGGAAACGAAGCAAAAGGAAAAAGCAGGCACTAATACTCCGGAAAGTAAAAAAAGGTTGAATGAAATCCAGGAGAGCGTGTGCCCATAAAGACTATTTTAATGGAAACCACAAAAAAAATACAGCTACATTACGGGGGACACAAACCCCCACCAACGCGGCTCGAAACGCGTTGGTGGGAGTCTGTGTACCCCGTAATGTAGCTGTATTTTTTTTGTGGTTTCCATTAAAATAGTCTTTTTTTATGGGCACACGCTCTCCTGGATTTCATTCACCCTTTTTTTACTTTCCTGAGTATTCGTGCCTGCTTTTTCCTTTTGCTTCGTGTCAAATCATCCAGAAAAAACAGAAGCACGCCCCCTACTGTGAAAGAAGAAACCTGCACAGCCAAAAGGACATTACCAACTCTAACTGTGAGTTATTTTATCACAAGCACATTCTCCATTCTGACATTATATGCTGGGACACTTTATTGTGTGGCCCCTTACTACAGTGCTCGTGGGGGCCCTAGCCCACTAGTCAGATTACAATGGAGCAGTGATTAATACATGATTGTTCTGTGTCCTATGGATTGGCTATCCCTTATCCATTATCCAGGGGCTTTTCATTTCAGGAATCATTATATACATTTATTGAACTTTACAATTTTTGTACTACATATTTTGAGGCTTTTTTTCAGAGCACCACACATTTTTTCCATTTTTCTATGAAAAGTGGAAAGGCAGGGGACACTTTAACTTTCACATGTTATAATGCCGGGCCCCTGGCTTATGGTGCCAGGTAGCTGCCAGGGGCCGACCGTTCCAGTGGTGACCTTTATTGTATAGCCTGGTTACCCCCTTTATCGTATAGCCTGGCACCCCCTTTGGAGGGAAGTATTATGGGAAATGGGGGGGTCCCAGAGTTGAAATGAATGCGGTTCAGCTTGGGGAGACCCTCTGCTTCAATCCTGTTTTTAAAAAAATTATTTTTTATAAAAAGCGTGTGACTTGCTCCTTCAGAATACTGATTTTCATGTTCGGTTAAAGCCTTACTTCACAAATGTAGTAAAGTGCTTTAAAACATTTTTTTGATTTCAACCTTCCCCAGCGATCTCATCTGTCTATCTAAACCTTGTGTCGCCCTGCTCCTTACTTCCCTTCTCCTTTCCCACTCAACCTGTCTTCACCAACCTACTAACACTTCTCTACCTCCTTTGATACATAACCTACCAAGTCCTACTTCACGTCCCCCTTCACTCCACTTCCAGTCACCACTCCCACTATCTAACTTGCACATTTCTATAGCTTTCTGATTTCCTCACTTCTCCACATTTATTCTTCTTTCTTTATAGCTCCCTACTTCCTCTCCTCCTTGCTCTCCCCTCTACCACTTCCTTACTACTTGCTGCATCCCTACCCCACTTTAAATTCAAGTCTACTTCCTTACTCCTTCTTATAGTATTGTCTCCTTAAATGTCTCCACTTCGGCTTATTTCCTCTCATCTACTTGCTTTTATCCTCTTACTAACTCCCTCTCTATCACTCACCCTGCCCTTACTCGCTTAATGGTTCTGCCGCTACGGTGCTATACTAATTCCCTTCCCGTATGTCTTTCTATTCTTCCCAGACTCAAAATTCAAAAAGCCCGCGTCGGGCCGGTGAGGTGACTAATCCAGGCCTGCGCGGGTCATCCAGCGCATTCTGGACGCCTTGATGGGCTTACGGCTGTCCTTGGTCTTGCTGGTGACGTCATCTGATCGCGCCGGTGGGAGCTGGTTCCGCGCCACCTCCAAGATGGCGCCGCTCCTTTCAGGGCACAGCTGTGACGCGTATCCGGGGGGCGGCCATTTTGGAAGACGTCTCTCACCAGTGCGGAGGTGCGTGCGCCCGCTCCTGTTTCCCGCTCACCGCTCTCTTCCTGCTCCTGCGGTTCACTGTGGATTCCCGCCTTCTAGAGCTGCTTCGCCATCTTGTGTCGGGGGCCGCCATCATCAGAAAGGTAGGCCGCAAATTTTCTCACCAGGGATTCAGTTTCAGCGCAGGTTGCTTGATCACTGGACATCTGTAGTTGGGGTGTCGGGGATCACCGCTCTTTCACTCGGGGGTGAGTTTCTTTATTTGGTGACAGCTTCACCGTGGCCGGGGACCAGACCTCAAGTAGGGGGACGAGAACTGGAGGAGAAGCAAAGAAACACAGGTTGCTGAGGCCATGACACCGAGGGATTAGCCTGATACACTACAGGGGTGAACAAAGCCGGGACAGACTCTGGTTATGCATAGTATATGTTAGGTTTTATTAATTCAAGCTCAGGAAGAGCGAGGCAGGAGTGGGGGGGAGTGACCTGCTTCAAAAATCCGCATGGGCCACGCACTAGGGGGGAGGAGGGTGGATCTCCTGGGCCCTAGTGAAGTCCTTTGGGACTGGACGCGGTGGGTGAGTGAACTTCATCCCACGTTTCCTCCGGACGGTTGGAGAGGAGTCCAGCTTCCCAAAGGCGGTGATCTCGTCAAGGAGGCGACGTCGCCGAGACAACGAGAATTCTACTGTCTTTTGTCTTGTCTAGTGTTTGTTGTGTCCCCCCAGGTGTACCCTCTTGTGTGCTCCCCCTTGTGTATTGCTGTAGGTGGTGAAGTGAGGTATTGCAGTTCGAGAAGAAGAGGAGGTCGGGATTCTGGTCCAGGTGCATCAATCAAGAACAGATATTGGCAGCAAAGTCATCTCATACTCTTAAATGAGTAAGGAACTCAGGCTAGTATCACATAACTTTAAGGGGTTTAACAGCCCGGTTAAACGCAGAATCGCCTTCCGAGATTATAAGCGTAAAGGGGCAGAAATTCTGTTTCTGCAAGAAACACACTTCTCTCAAGACAACTACCCCAAATTCCTGGATAAGGACTACCCGACATACTTTTTGTCTTCCGCGAAAGTCAAAAAAAAAGGGGTGGCCATACTAATTCATAAAAGAATACCGTTCGTACCCGATAGGACTTTCAAAGATAAAGAGGGCAGATTCCTCATAGTAAGAGGTGCAATCCAAGGGTTCCCAATTACTCTAGCAACAATATATGCCCCTAATGAGACGGCCCCAGGTTTTTTCTCTACCTTCTTTGGGAAACTCAACAAATTGGCCAGAGGTAATATCATTGTCGCTGGAGACTTGAACAGGGCACTACGGGAGGACCTTGACAGATGTTCATCCACTAATATTACACACAGATCTGACATACTAACAATTAAAAAAGGGCTACGTGACTGCCAACTACTCGACATCTGGAGGGAACAACACCAGAGACTGAGAGAATACACCTTCTACTCACACCCACATGACACATATAGCAGGATAGATTACTTCCTTGTATCCAACAGAATGGTCCCTGGGGTCTCTCACACCGAGATCCATGATATTTCATGGTCCGACCATGCATCTATAGAGCTGCGGTGCACACTAATCCCACTAGACAGACCTAGAGCGAACTGGAAACTAAACGAAATCTTGCTGAAAAGCCCAGCCCTACAGGTGGAAATTGGGGAAAAGCTCACACAATACTTCGAGGAGAATGAGGGGAGTGTGGCTACGCACTCCAGACTGGGGGAGGCCCATAAGGCTACCCTCAGGGGGGTCATTATGTATCTGGCCGCTAAACGGAAAAGAGAGCGGGAAGGTAAAATTTTGAAGCTAGAGGAACAGCTAGCGGAGCTTTCCTCCCTACATAAGAACAATAAAAATGCCCACACGCTGACTCAAATACTAGCCACTAAAACTAGTCTTAACCTCGTCCTCTCCGCTCAAGCCGAGAAGGAATTGACCTGGTCCAAGCGGAAATTTTATGAAAAAGCTAACAAGCCTGACACACTACTTGCCAATAAGCTAAAAAACAAGCTTCCAAACTATCACATTCACGCAATTCGAAACCAAGATGGGGACCTTACTTCCATCCCAGCGAACATAGCAGGGGAATTCAAAAAGTATTATGAAATATTATACAATGGAGATAAGGTAACCCATAATCTGAAAACAAAGGAGGATTTACGGACCTTCTTAAAAGAGGCACATTTACCCATTTTGAAGAGATGCGACAGGGAGGCACTCCAGTCGGACTTCACGATGGAGGAACTCTCTGGGGTCATCAAAGCACTAAAACCGGCTAAAGCCCCAGGGCCAGATGGCTTTTCGAACTTATATTACAATAAATATTTAAAAATTCTAGCCCCCCACATGTTAAAGTTATTCAATGAAATCTTAGCAGGGGCCTCATTCCCAGCACAAATGCTCCAAGCCTCAATATCGGTGATCCATAAACCCGGAAAGGACCCGGCAGACTGTAAGAGCTACCGGCCCATTTCACTGATTAACTTGGACCTCAAAATATACTCTAAACTCATAGCCAACAGGGTGGGTAGTGTTCTTCCCGGGTTAATTCACACGGATCAAGTAGGGTTTATCGGAGGTAAACAAGCGGCAGATAACACCAGGAGAATTATTGACCTAATTGATCTGGCCCAAAAAGAAAAAATTCACTCCATGGTGTTAAGTCTGGACGCTGAAAAAGCCTTCGATAGAATAGATTGGCCCTACCTATCGGAAACACTGAGAGCATTTGGCTTTGAGGGACGCCTCCTGCAGGCCATCCTGGCGTTGTATAAAAACCCAACAGCAAGAGTGAGATATCAAGGTTTCCCCTCAGAACAGTTTGAAATCAAAAGCGGAACACGTCAAGGATGCCCGCTGTCGCCACTACTGTTCGCCTTATGTATAGAGCCTTTGGCGGCACACATCAGAAATAACCCAGATATCTCTGGTATCCCTGTGGGAGACCAAATGCACAAAGCCGCGCTTTATGCGGACGATGTCATTCTCACAATAGCCAAATCTCTCACATCTCTCCCAAATGTATTCAACATACTGGGCAAATTTAACCAAATTTCGGGATTTAAGATCAATCAGTCTAAATCAGAAGCCCTCAATATTAATCTACCAAAAGAAGTCGAAAAACTGATTGACCTCAATTTTCAGTTCAAATGGCAACCCTCCGCTATCAAATATTTAGGGGTTTATCTCACAAGGGAGTACAAAACTTTATATAAAGCAAATTTCCCCAAGATCATAAAGACGCTGGGGGAGGATCTCCGAACCTGGATGAAGGGGAGCATCTCATGGATTGGGAGGATACATAGCGTGAAAATGAATCTCCTCCCAAAGATGCTATATCTTTTCCAGAGTCTCCCTATCCCTTTGGTGCAGGCGGACATCCTCTCCCTCCAGTCAAAATTTATGAAATTTATTTGGAACGGGAAAAACCCAAGAATTGCTAAAGGAATATTAAAACGTCCCACATCATGCGGAGGGTGAGCGGTGCCAATGGTGCCAATGGCACACAGACCCAAGCCTACGGAGATGGGTTGAGTTGGAGAAGAGATGCTGTGCACCAAGTGAAATCCGAAATTTAATCTGGCTACCCAGAGAAGGGGTACGCAAGATGAACAATCCTCTGCAGACCATGGTCAATTCATTAAAAGTTTGGGAGGCCACGAAATTCAAATGTAATTTGACTACCAAAACATCATTAATGACACCAATAGTGGGCAACCCAGACTTCGCTCCGGGCCTGAATAGCAAAAATTTCTTGATATGGACTCAGAAGGGGTTCTCCCGTCTAAAAGATCTGGAGGGCATAACGACCATACAAACATTTGACCAAATTAAATCCTCAAGAATATCCCAAACAGCAAATTTTTTAGGTACCTCCAGATCAGAGATTTCTACAATAAAACGCCAATTCGACCGGCGCGAACAAATTTTGAGCAGCTGTGTTCTAGAGATACGGACACAAGGGGACTCACATCTAGAATGTACAGGGAAGTGATCTGCCAGAAGTCGCCCAATGACAATAGACTGAGTTACATGAGACACTGGGAATCAGACCTAGGTGAGACTTTAGAGGACGACGAATGGGACAGAATTATACAGGCGACGGCGAAAAGCTCAATCTGCACCACATTAAAGGAGAACGCATATAAAGTCCTTATGAGGTGGTATTACACTCCGACGCGCTTAGCGAAATTTGTAAAAGGCTACTCCCCTCTCTGCCCTAAACAGTGTGGGGAAGCAGCAGACCTCCGACATATGCTGTGGTCTTGCACTAAGGGGGCCCCTATTTGGGAACAAATCAGAGATTGGATTCAGCGGATTCTCGATTTGGAGATCCCCCTGGACCCGTGGCTGTTCCTATTGGGCATGCGGATCCAGGGTCTGTCAAATGCGTCGCATAAATTAATCGCGCATTTTGCTACAGCCACAAGATGTGAGATCGCAGCATTATGGAAACAGCAGGAGATACCAATTATCCCTAAGATCAAAAACAGAATTTGGCATGTCTGCCGGATGGAACAATTAACGAGTTTAGTTAATGACTCCGGCACAAATTTTCTAAAGGTCTGGGATCCATGGTTGACCCAGGTAGACATCCCAGGAGTGGACGCCACCTCAATCTTGCACTAATTAAACTAGGTGCGTTCTCCTTTAAGGGCAGATTAGACAACACGAGTCAGCGACGCACAGTTAGACTTCCAAATAATTGTTTACTAAGTCTTTAGATGCAGCTGTGCATGACCAGTCCATTAAGGCTTTTTCCTCATATTAGAGAGTCTACATACAGAAGGTCATTATTGCTCAGAGGGAAGAACGTAACATTTCTGAATACTTCACATCTGGAGTGGTCACCAGTCCTTCCAAGACATTGACCCCAAAACACATCTGCAACATTCATTAAGATCCTGCTTTGAACCCAATCATATTGGTCTGGCATGCATTAAAGCATCATTCGCACAAATCTGATTCCACCACCTCAGAGGACTTTGAGTACGATTGGATTCCGGACCAACAATCCTCTCTACCAAGATCTTTGGACTTCATTTTTCTGTCAGGTTTATATACCAGATAGTGCGCCAAGGACTATTTCTGTTTTCTTTCATTATTTGTTTTATTTTTGTTTTTAAGCTATAAAAAATGTTAGTTGGAAAAAGACTTTTAGATGGGTGACATTGGACGTGATGTCACTTTACTCAATCATAGATCACGAGCAAGGGATTCGAGCAGTGGAATTTTTTCTTGATGCTTCTACATTGTCCATTTCATTACGTGCCTTTCTTTTGGATTCT